>NW_005054519.1:37995-88570 GCF_000277835.1 Geospiza fortis
TTCTCTCTCTCTTTCTCTCTTTCTTTCTCTCTCTCTTTCATTCTCTCGTTCTCTCTCTCTTTCTCTCTTTCTTTCTCTCTCTCTTTCATTCTCTCGTTCTCTCTCTCTTTCTCTCTTTCTTTCTCTCTTTCTTTCTCTCTTTCTTTCTCTCTTTCTCTCTTTCTCTCTTTTTCTCTCTCTTTCTCTCTCTCTTTCTAAAGCTCTGCCATTGTATAAGGGTTTGAGGACAGAGCTTCCTGATCCACCACTGGCCTCAGGCAGGAACTCAAATGGTGAGGAGCCCCTCACCTACTGGGGGTGCACATCCAGCTACCCAGGACAAGGCTCTGCCTCTCTGCTGGTTCCGGGAGTTCGTGTCTTCCCACCTACCTTGGATTTATTATTTATAAGATAATAATAGAAATATATGTAGTCCAGAGCTTTGGAGTTGGTGTTTTTCCTCTTGGAAATAGTTTACAGCCAAAACCATTCTAGTTCTCAGCAGCTCACAGATTCAAAACTGCTGCTTCCAAAAGCCAAATCAGTTTACAGGGAGTCTGTTGCAGTGGCCTTTGCTGGAGAAAAGGGGGGAAAAAAGCCCAAACAATCATCCAAACACTTTTAACCAGGTCTCAGTACTGCAGTGTTCTTGAACAATCTGCAGTTTCATTGCAGAATGAAAGACCAGGCCCTCAGCTGGTAGGAGCTTCCATGGCCATACTGTGCTAATGGGAATGAGATCAGTTTATGCTGTTCAACAATTAAATCCAGTTTATGTACTGCTAACTTGGGTATTGCTGTAAACAAGGCAGTGCCACCTAGGCCAAGAATATTTTGGGTTTAACTCAGAATATTTTGGGCCTGGTGCTGCCTCACTAACTTGCTTCAGCCAAGGAAAAGTCAGAAGGAACTGGAAGCCTCCGTGTAATGATTTTGGGAAGAGCTGCCCAAAAGGACACCCCTTCTCTCCCACCACCATGTGTGCCCTAAGGAGAGGAATATGTCTGAGCCACATCCCCCTCCTGAGTTTTCTCCAGGGAGTGGCTGACCTGGTGCCACTCGGCAATACAGAAAGCACAGCCCAGGGAACTGGACAGCTCTGCTTAGCAAGAACAACATAACTGATAGGTTATGAGGGAAATTTGTGTTTGTTTCATGCCTTTAAATCAGAACACTGACAATCTATGTTGCTGGGATAATAGTTTTCTGAAAGCAATAAAGAAGTATTTTAATTGTTTTAATTTAATATGCAAGACTACAAAATGTTCCTCCTCACACTGCCTCCATAAAAAACACACTGAATTTATATTAATTGGATCTAATCTAGGATTATTGACTATATAAAGACATATAAACCAAGTCATCCAGTATACAAATGTTCTAAAACACATGATTAATAAAAATATTTTGACTTTTATCATCTTTTGCTTTCTGTGCCTCAGTAGCACAGATATAAAAGGAATCTTAGTGAAAATAGCAGTTATTTCACAGCAGTACTAGAATAGAACAATTCAGACTTAATGAAACATTTAAAATATGCTATTACTGACATTGTTCATTTAAAAATGCTATTACTGATATTGTTTCATTATACACTTTCTTGTACACTGTTTTCATGCTTAAGTGGCCTCTAAATTGGACTATTGCAAATCACTGCTAATGGGTTTGCAAGGAAACACTTGATATGAGCTTCCATGGGGCCAAATGTGATGGAGAAGGTACCCTTGTCTCTATTAAAATTTACAAAGCCTTTTGGAAAACAGTAGTTCATGCAGAGCTTCCTGAATTAGTGACCCAGCTCCATTTCTGAGTAGCAAACTAAGAAAAGTGACAAGGGAGGGACAGGGAAGGGATGCATTCATTTTATGAAGAGATTCAGCTCAGCTTTCTGCTGATATAAGATGAAAGTTAGAGGGGTGAGGGCTGTTTCCACAAAAAATATTGTAGCTATTCTTAAAAGTTTAATGAGGACTGTAATACATATTACAAGCAGATTATATTTATAGTACTGAATGAATCCCATGATTTGCTCTAAACCTCATACTGCAATACTGGGGAGAAAAATTCCTTTGTTTACCACCAAGAAAAATATCACTTGCTAGTTACTGCAATTTAAGCATTCGGTCACTGACAACTTGGAGGTGCAATATAATGCTTTATTGTAATTTATTAGTCTCCCTCCTTGGAAGGGTAGTGAAACCCTGACTTGAATGTGCTCTGGCAAGGCACAGAAATGAGCTTGGCATTTCTGATAAATAGTGTAAAACAAGCAGCATATACAGCCATTAAGGCTGTATGGCAGGACAGCTTTTCAACTTTTCATTCCCAGAGAACAATTGGCCTCTCTGCATTTTTGTAAAGAAAATGATGCCTCTGAAGGAAGTTCTGGTTGCTTCCATGCAGCTCCCTCGCCACGGAGCTGGAGATGGAAGCCTTGCCTTTCTTAACATCTGACAGAAATTATTTTTCAAGTACAATGGAAAGGCAGGGAAAAAAGAAAAGAACAGAAAAGGCAAGTGTAGCAATCAGGCAGAGGCAGTAGCCTCCCTGTTTCCCCCTGTGCTGCTCCCAGCCCCGCTCCATCGGAGCCGCTGACGGACGTATTCAGGTCAGGAGCAGCGGCGCTGAATTAATGCCAGCAACCGTCACACCACTTCTGATCATCACAATAGCAAATTTTAATTATCAGGATAGTCTAGTGCCCTGATAAACCTGAATTCAGTAGCCCATGGGAGCGTGTGCTGCCCAGAATCAGTAAGTAGTAATTCCTTGATCTGAGTGGAAATGTACCAGGAATTATCGTGGCTGTCACTGCAAGTTTATAAAGCATTTTACAAAGACATAGCAAGACATATTCCCTTACTCAAAGATCTTATAATCTGATATGAGATAAAAACAAGACAAGACAAGAGGCAACAGTTCAGGAGAGATCACTGATTATAAATAAAGGGTAGAAATAATTGTCTGAAGAAATGTTTCAGCAAGGAACTCAAAGGAACAGAGAGGGTGCCTGCATACGAGATCAGAAGGATCGTTCCAGGCACACACAGCTGAAAATCAAGAGAATGTGATTACGGGACTGGAAAGAGCAGAGGGACAAGAGGCAGGAGAGAACGTGATAGTGCTGAGCTACTAGAAGCAAAATTAGGCACAGCTCTACAGTCACTCCTAAGTGTAGCTCTTCTGGATGTTAGCAAAGTATCCACAGCAGCAAGTCCAAAGAGCAGAAATAAGGACAGTTTAATTTAGAGGAGTTGCTATGATGAAGCAAGTGACAGATGATTCAAACATATAGATGAGGGCATAGCAGTTTTATATTTTCTTAATATATTTTTTTACATATTTTGCAGAAATGGCTGTATGAATTGGGTGTAATTTCATGAACAGCTCTAGTCAGCCCACACATACAGTTTCCTAGAAATAAAACCTCTGACATAAACATGTTGCCAGTTGTACTTGCTGATCCAGAAAAAAAAAATACACTAAAAAGGAAAACCCTTTCTGTCCTCTGTCAGATCCATCTTTGCACCAGAATGAAGAAGAAACCCCTCCAGTGTTGCAAAGCTAAAGGTCCACCACCAAGCTATGATAGTAAACTCCATGTTGTGAGGGACCTTTATTCTCTCCTCCAAGACAGACAAATAAATCCAAAGGTGAACCAAAGCCATTTTCTGCTGGAGCCAGAACAGCTTCAGGAATCTGCCCAAATTAACTGGTCTTTCAGCACAGCAGCTCCATAGGATAATGTACAGTTGGTATCTGCAGGAGATCTGATATAAATGGAGCTGCTCTTCACCTTCATCGACCAATACAAAGGGAAAGGTCAGGGCTGGTTTCCTCATATGCCTGGAATGTCACAGGCTTTTTTCATGCAGGCATTTTCTGTCAAATATTTCCAGTGAGTTTGTGGGAATTAAAAAAAATGAATTTAATATCCCCTATGTTGTGTATGAACAGAACCATGTAAGTGTAGAGGAGCGCTTGTGGTGGGGCTCTGTAGGTAAATGGAGAAAAATCCTAGGGCAAAGTGATACATGAGCAGAGGTGTTACTGAGGATGTCTCTGGCTTATGTGACACTGAACAAATTCCAACTACAGCAGGCACAGACCTCCTGCTCTTCTTGAAGTGGCTGAAGAGAAATCCTCTTTTCTGCAAACATGTAGTCATTCTTCAGTGATTATTTTAATCTACCTCGCTCCCCAGCAAAAATTAAAAGGCAAACATGACCTCTGCCTGTAACTAGGAGATTTATTTTGTCAAGAGTTACTATTTACCAGAGGCAAGGTTCACATTCATATCTTTTTCACATTATGTGTAAACATTAAATATTATTCTTACATACAGTCTGGCTATACATAATTTACAGCACTTGAATTTCCTTCTCCTCCTGAAGGAGGACGCCAAGTTCTCTCTCCCCGTGGATGTTTTACAAGGTGGAAGATTTGCATTCTTTAGCAGACTTACCGAATTGTTGGAGGGCGATGTACAATTTCTGAATCCTCATCAGCACAGAAAGCAAAGTTTATCTTGAAGTGTCAAAATAACGTGTTCCTTTAGTGTTGATCAGCAGAGCTCCCTCACTTTTGATCATTGCAAAGACTGAACATGGCACACACAGCAAAAGGATTCTGGGAACTATTAGCAGCTAAGCTTCTTCAGATTAACAGATTTCAAAAAATTACCTCCTTATCTTTTGATCAGAAATGAAGAGTTGTTGAAAGGTAACAACTGTTACACTCTCTCCTATTTGGCAAAGGAGTTGTCTTGTTGTGTGGCAAAGCAGCATGTTAGAAAACAACTAGTCAAAACTGTTACATGGATTCGGGGCCTGACAGCATCTCTGTTCATTTCTCATCCATGACCTTGTCTGGAGGAAAAACATGGTATATTCCTGATAATGTTTACCCAAGAGGTAAGAAACATTTCCAGCAATCAAATGTAAATTGTATAAAACGTCAGCTACACAGGCATTAAATTCCAGCCTCTCTGGCATTAACGAACAGCAGATTCTGAAAGGAGCACATCTTCATTAGTGCTTACAAGGCATGAAGAAAAGTTCTGATAATTTCTGGCTGCATTGGCTCTCTGATGGTAAAAATCTGCAGCGGAAATAGGTGTGTGTAGGTAGGAATGAGCAGCTCTGGCTCAGGAAGGTTCCTACTGAAAGCACGAGCTGGCACCAAGGGTTTGCAAAGGCAGCTGGAAATTCTCAGCTAAAACAACTCCTGTGAGGGCACAGGGGACTCAGAACAAGGACAGGCTGGCCAGCCTGAAGCTGTGGCTGGAAGTCACATGGCCTGATGTGACATCCAGCTACATGGGAAGTTTTAGCCTGGCAGAGGTCAGTGCTCCTATCACTCAAGTTTCAAAGCAATTCTTTAATTTCTAGCTTCCTCCTTCATGAGAAAACAAACAAGAGCCACATTAAATGTGAAAAATCACACTTGTGCACACAGAACAGTCAGATGTATTTACACAGAAGTATCTGTTCCAATATTTATATGCAATTTATCACAAGTTTGAGGGGCTTTTTTAGGAGACAACAAAACCTAATATGCAAGAGAAATCCGAGTTTAGAGGAAGAGGTTTATTTACTCCATCCAGATTCCTGTCTCTATCATATCTATACTGCATTGGTTACAATTAACTCCTAGAAATTAAGTGAAAGAGGAAGGGAACAGTCTATTCAAATATTCTCCCTTTGGGGCAGGTTTGTATAAATAGCCCAATTTTTCCCCTGACTCTTCAGAGTGAGCACAAAGAACACAAGTGATGTGTTATAAATAAGACACAGAGGATGCACAGCTATCTCCAGCTTCACTGGTAAAATTATCCCCAGCAGTTGTTGCCTGGTGCTTGGCTGGACTGTCATATTCAAATCCAGATGGATTCTCCTCACGTGGAGTTGAGCTGCAAACAGAAAATCCAGAGGCAGGCTGGTGGAGGGCTGGGGAGGGCCCAGCTGTGCTCCTGTGACAGAGCTCTGAGCAAGGTGTGACCCAGGGTGAGCTTCTGGCCAGAGCTTCAAAAGGGATGGAGCTCTTCCAGCTGAGTTCTCTCCTGAGCTTTCTGCATCTGTTTGCATCCAGAGCTGCTCAGACTGACACTCAGGAGGACATGAATTCATTCCAGTTAATATAACAGCTTCACCAAATGAAAACATCAACCTTTTCCTGATTTCTGGTAAGAAAGAAGCAGAAGTTTTGTTCCATCAGAGTGTGTCTGAAATACCCAATACTGTTTTACAAAATCAGGTAAGTACTTATTCCATACCAATATAAAAAATAAAAAAAAAAAAGCTGTCCCTGACAAAAATTTTAAAAAAACATTCTATTAATTGTTTACAGCATGGGTTTATTCTGCCCCAGTATTCAGAAAACATGCAGGAAGTTTTCAAGTTATACTCAAGACTTTTGGAAGAACTGGTATAAATCAGCAGGTAAGTTTCTGGTTTAAAACTTTAAGCTTCTTCAAGAGTTTTGCAACTTAAGAGTTTTGCAACTCTTTCTTTACTCATTGCTTGTTTATTTCCTGGTCTAGTTATGCCATGAAACACTGCTGACATCTTTTAACATTATTGTTACTCTTCTGAAAATCACTCTATCCAGTGAATCTGCCTGCAATCCAGCTATAGGGCCTCCTTTTAATGATCCCAATCAATTAATTCATCCTGACAATCCCCCACTTAGCTGGGAAAACACAGAAGCTAAGAATAGTTAAGTAACTTGTCCAAGATCATCTAAAATCAGACCTACACTGCCTGGGTTGGAATTGTTATAAAAGCACTGCCATTTCAAAAGCGGGAGTAAATATTTATTTAAGAAACATTTTCTACCAGGTAGCATCTGGAACCACTGCTGAATTTCATATTTAGGATTTTGTGATAATTATAGGAGTTTCAAAGTATTTCAACATTAAAATTTCCCAAAAATCTAATCTTTGGCTCAAAATGCCTGGCCACATCTTCTTTCATCCCCTCTTCAGCACACACAGCCAGAAACCTTGGGAAAAGGGGATTAGGGAACCCAGGCACCACAGGAGCACTCCAGACTTTTTTACTCATCTGTGTCTCAGTACCAGCTCTCTGATCAGTGTTTCCTGCACTGCCCAGAGCTCTGCTCCTCCTTATATCTCTCATTAATTACATTCCTAATTACATCCCTAGCTGAGTATAAACTGAACAGATACAGGAGAGATGCTCTGTAGTGCCACTGACCAAGGCACCTTTTCTCTTTTCCTGGTATAAATAGAAATGTAGAAAATTACTTTCCTTTGATTGACACAATCTCCATGAAAATTCCTGGCTTAAAAAAAAAAAATTAAGCAACCTTTCTTATGCCAGGTTTAATGTAGATTTATTTTATTTCCAAAAATATTTCCCCAATTGACTGTCATCGTTGTTCCTTGTTTTTTGGTTTTCTTTTCTTTTTTTGGGTTTCTTTCCACCCTCCTGAAGTATCTATATTTATTTTGAGTGGATTATTTCCCAAGGATTTTTTTTTTGTCATTACTTCTATATAAAGTGAACTTCAAGGTCTTCTGATGAAAAATCAAATCACAGTAAAAATGTTTCTGTACAATACATCCATAATAAATAAGCATTGATATTGTAAGCTTAAGAGAGAATTCATTAAGAATCAAATAACAAAAGAGAAAACTCAGAAAATAAAGTATTAAAAATTAATGGACTTATTGTACAGGAAAGGAGAGCAAAGAGAATAAAACAAGAGAGCTTACTGTAGGCAAGTATGCTTAATGTTTATTTAAGTAAAAACAAAATATAAAGAAAGTTAGATTAGTGGGTAGATGAAAAAGATATCCAGTGAAGGTAAGAAATAGGAAAAAGGTAAAGCTTATTGAATTTTCACAAAATTTTAGATTTGTCTCATGTATTTTTGTCACTTGTTTTCTCATTTAGGAAAAAAAAGTAGAATTAGCAATGATCAGAGGATCCATGTTAGAGTCCCCTCTAAGAAAAATAAATAGCTCAATGACTTTAAAGAATTCAAATACATTTTCCATGAAAAATTAAGAGACTCTGCACGAGTAAAGATCAGAAAAATATTGTTGCTGTTACTATTTTCAGGCTTTTCACCAAGTCATCAATACACGTTTATTGCAAAAATATATAATTTGCTTACCATTTCTTCAAGATATTATAAATAACTGCGTCCTGAAACTCCACCTTTACAGCTTGCTGGGCACAAAAAGAAACACTACTGGTTTATTTTGATGTGTAAAAATGTATAAATCAAAGAAGTGCTGCTTTCCTGGGAGTTTTCATGGACAAAATAAAAAATAATCTATTTGAAAATGCACAGCTCTACACTTCACTAAACTGTAGAGGAAACTGCAGGGTTGGTAGGGTGTGTCATTGGTTGTGTCAGGAGCAAATACTGAGCCAATAAAACAGGTTTTTTTAAATGTTGATATTTATTTACAACCTAATTTCTGGATCTGAGTGAACAAAACTACCATTAACATATCAGTGCAGACAATCATGCTAATTAAAGCTATAAAGGGAGGTTTGAAATGCCTGTCTCTTCCAAAATTCCTCCCAATTCTGGGAGCACAGGCTGTGGATCAGTGGGGAAAGGCCTCGTTGCCCTCTGCAGGCTCAGCCCGGGCACTCCTTTGGTCCAGGCTGCAGAGGGAAATGGTGGTGTTTGGCCAGAGGTTGAATTTGAGGACCTTGGAGCTCTTTTCCAACCTCAATGATTCTGGGAGTCTGTGGAAGGCGATTTTTGGGGTATAACAGACCTGGAGATAAGGCTCACAAATTACACAGGTGTTTCACAGACACCTGGGAGTTAAAGGCAACTTGCAAATGATGCCAAAGCCTTGGATTTTGTAGCAGTCACCAAGAAAAATTATTCTTCCTTTCAAGGGACCAGGCAGTGGGGCCCTTCTCCAGCTGGGGTGAGTGGGGAGCACGAGGGTCCCTCTGGGGAGTCTGGCTGCACATCTCCACTGAGACTGATGGGTTTCAGTGCCCAGCCTGTCCTAACACCTTGGAAGGAACCCAGCAGGACCTTCAGGCTCTCACAAAGATCAGTACTCTCAGCTCAGAGTGTCTCAAGCAAGAATTGCTTCATTAGGAAATGATTGCAATTAATCCTGGCACCATGGTGCTGCCACAAGCTGAAAATGGTGGGAATTGATGCTCTGAAAATGGCAAAACCCAAGCAAACTTTAGTACTTCTGTTGCATCCAAGTGCTTTTTTCCCACATCAGATGGAATGCTGGTCAGACAATAGTTGCTTGAATTAGGGAGAGTTTAGGCTACTCTCTTTAATTGTCTCAAGTCTTTAATTATGTTTTGTGTTAGTGCTACTCATTAGGGATTTGTATATTGTCGGTTATATTTTATTGGTATGGCTATTATTTGTGTTGATGCTATGCTGAAATCTTTTTTTAAATGTCTTTCTTCTAATCTCTCACTTGGTAAAATTTGATATGTCTCTTAAAGGATTTTTTGTATTATTATTATTTGAGACTCTTGGAAAATGAGGAAATGGAACTAATTCTCTGTTTGTATTCTGTGGGTTTGTGTCCTGTAAAGATGCTCTTTTTTCAGGCTGTGAGGCTGTATTCAGTGTATTCTGTGTTGTCTAAAAGCAGCAGCCTTTCTCTACCATGCACACAGAGCACTAGCTAATTGAAACAGAAACAAATAAATAACCTACTAAACACACCCAAAGCACTAACATTTCTTTGATAATCAGAGCTTGAAAAAAAACTGCTTTGAATTTTTTGTAAAAACCAACTTTTTTTTTTAATCTCCTGAATAAGGCCATTTATTGCTCATTTGTTTATAAACCAAATTGTTCATATCACTGTAAATAACTTCTGAAATGTTGTTCCCTCCACTGTGCTAAGCTTTAATATAGCATAGTAATGAGTGGGATGTGCAGCGTCTGCTTATCTGCTCTATTTTGGACAATGCCAGTGGCTCGTGTTTATTAAGAATGTTGGCAGTGAAGCTGAATCTCTGGTTTCCCCCTGGTAGATAAACTCTGTCTGAGCTAACATTCATGAGGATCTGGGAAGGCTCATTTAAATACAATGCCTAAGGCTATGCATTTTTTTTGCTGGATTCCAGAACAGCACATAAAGCTTTTGCTTTTCTGATGTTCTTTTGGAACTGATGCTTATGTATTACAGAGTGTGGCCAGGGTTTTGTAGGAAGTACCAAGGGTCTGTGTCTGAGCTGAGTGTTCAGGTATCTCTGCACATTGTTATCCTCATTGCAAGGAAGGCTTTTTTTGGAGGGGGAGACTTAAAGCAAAAGATAACTTCCATCTTGCATCTTGTATATTTGCATTTCTATTGTCAGATTTCAGTGAAACTGAGTAAGCATTTTGCCTCCTTTGTCTGGGACCATGGATCTCAGCCATTCACAAATGCAGTGTGTCTTCTTCAGGCCATAATAACCTATGAAATTTCTTCACTTAATCCAAACATTCATTTTAACTGACAACTCGGCCTGGTTGTCCAAATAAGATCTTTTTCAATCTAACAGCCTAATCTGAACTTTTCCTGCAGTTAAAAGAAAGATCAGAAATATTTTCCAGCTCTTTAGGCAGTAGTCATTACTTCACATTATCCCTATGCTCTATTTCAGAAGTGCTGAGAATATCTGAATATGTTTGGATACCTTAAATAGAAAAGTTGAAAAATAAATGAATAAGTCAGGTATTTGCCTATTTCTGTCATCAGTGTCATCAGTAGTTAGTGCTGTATGTGTTGCTATGCTTTTCTGGCTGTCATTTAAGTACTGCATGTATCAAAACAAAGTAGCCCACGAAAATGGCATTTTTTCATCATTAGAGAAAATTTTGAAAGGGTCAAATCTTCCTGGAAGATTCATGAGGTGGAGGTGCTTTTCAATAAACATACCATGTCACATTTTATAAAAATAACTTTTGGTTCTGTCTCACAGGTGCCTCTAGCATTTCCTGCATCTCTGGGTGTAGTGATGGGTTTTGTCCAAAAAACTCTGGGGGTCTTGTATATGTTGAACTACATCAGATGAAGACACCTTCCCTTTTGTAAACCAAAATTATATTTGTCACCCTTGAGCCAAGAATGACACAAGAACAGACGAGAGACCCAAAGCAAGAGGAGAAAAGAACGGTTTATTACAAAAGATTCTTCGGTTTTTATAGACTGACACGTTACATTCTACTTGATTGGGTAGTTAATAAAAAACATATTTCTCACACACTGTCCTTGAGAAGAACAGGAAAACAAGGTGGAAAAACACCACCTGCAGATTGTTTATACAAACAAGTTATCACATTCTTACAACTCCCTAAAAATTCTCACAAGCCACTGTGAGAAACGATTGCCGTTTCTCTCTCCCTGACTGGCTGGCATCCACAGATATTATTTTAGAAAGAAAAATAAATTTACAATCATATTGCAAGCACTATAAAACCCAAAACAACAAGCAAAAACCCCAAATGAACAAATGAGCCAAGAAAATGCAGAAGTCCCAGTTCTGAACTGTGATCTCATAAAGAGTGACAGGATGGGGTGTGATGGTGTTCGCAGGGGTCTGAGGATGAAGGAAGAAAGGAGGATCTGACTCCATGGTTCAGAAGGCTTGATTTATTATTTTATGATATATATTATATTAAAACTATACTTAAAGAATAGAAGAAAGGATTTCATCAGAAGGCTAGCTAGAATAGAAAAAGAAGAATGATAACAAAAGCTTGTGTCTGGGACAGAGAGTCTGAGCCAGCTGACTGTGACTGGCCATTAATTAGAAACAACCACATGAGACCAATCACAGATGCACCTGTTGCATTCCACAGCAGCAGATAATCATTGTTTACATTTTGTTCCTGAGGCTTCTCAGCTTCTCAGGAGAAAAAAATCCTAAGGAAAGGATTTTTCATAAGTACTTAAAGAATAGCAGAAAGGATTTCATCAGAAGGCTAGCTAGAATAGAAAAAGAAAAATGATAACAAAAGCTTGTGTCTGAGCCAGCTGACTGTGATTGGCGATTAATTAGAAATAACCACATGAGACCAATCACAGATGCATCTGTTGCATTCCACAGCAGCAGACAATCATTGTTTACATTTTGTTCCTGAGGCCTCTCAGCTTCTCAGGAGAAAAAAATCCTAAGGAAAGGATTTTTCATAAAATATCATGGCTACAGTGGGATGTGAGGGTTTGGTGCTGCACTGGCTCTTTTCCAAGCTTGTGGTCCCTGGAGTGGAAACCTTGGCTTAGGGAAGAGGGCTCCTGCTTCCCCACAAGCCCCTCTGCAGCCTGAAGGAGGGATAACTCAGCTTTTGGGGACTGCAGCAGCCACCAGGCTGAACAGGATTCCTCCTTTAGTCAAGCTCCAGCTACACAACAGCAAGTGAAACCACTAAATATTAATCTCCTGTGGGTCTGAGTGGTCTGTGAGAAGCTGAGCTCCTCAGCAAGCAGCCTCTGCTGAAAGCAGGAGCACAGTCCCTTTGAGCAGGGCTCCTGTTTTCCTTTCAGAACGCTGCTGAAGATGGAGACACCGAGTCTTTCTTTCCTGCACAATAGCCAAGTGGTAAGAATGCTTGCCCTGTAAAAGGCAAGCAGGGATTCAATTCCCTCTTGTCTGAACTTCAAACCTAACCTTTTATCTTCCAGATGAGTACCCAAAACACAAGGCTTGTGAGAAATAAGGCTACTCAGGAGGTGGGGAATGTTGCTGTTCTCTCGGAGCAGTACCTTTGTGCAGGAAAAAAGCTCAAACCTCGCAAGGTCAGAAAGGATGGATAACTTGGCAGTTCAGTGTTCAAGGTGCTCATTACATTTGGTCCCTTCTCCAAGGCCTGTTTCTCCTTTCTGTTTCTGAATGCAATTCCTGTAGAATACAAAATTCAGTTCTGTTTTCTATAGAGGAGGCAGGTAAGTACAGATCTACTTATAAATGAGTACTTTAACTGTGAGGGGAAGGAACTCGCCAGCCCTCCAGCCGGGATCACACTTAGGCTAAATAAGCTCATAATTAAACTAAGCTATGCTAAAAAATGAAGCTCCTGGCTTGGACAACAGCAGCCAGCTTTTCAAGGAAAAAGACCCTGGTTAAAAGCAGTTTCCAGTCTGGGAATCACAGGCAAGTAGAAAAAAGAAACTATTCCTGAGGAAAGAAAACATATGGAGTAGCACCTAGGCTGGATCTCAACTGAGTTTAGGTGTCAGGCTTGTCAAGAGTGATGTAATTTGGGGCCTCATCCAAGGGTGACTAAAAAGCTTCAAGGTCAAACAGCAAGATCCCCCTGAAGTTCAGGTTTTTGAGGTTTAAGTGGCAGATTTCTTGACAGCAATTTTAGAGCCAATTATTGTTTATCTTTTTTTACTTAACATTCTTTTTAGGAAAATCACAACTGACGTGGAAGCACTTTAACCATAAGCCTGGTCAAACCTTTGAGTCTGAGGGTCAGTGAGAGCTGAACTGAATTTCTGCTTCTGCCCTCATACAAAGCTTGACTAAATGTTAGCCCAAGCAGCAGAACAGATTTTTAGAAGCCATGAAAAAATCCCATGGACAATTTATGACCAGTTGCCTCCTTGCCTGCTGGATTAAGGTGCTGCAGCTCTCTGAAGTCAGTGGAATGATGCCAGCTTGTGTCCACAGCCAGTGTCACTCAGAATTCAGCTGCATCTTTTTTAAGTGCAAAATGTCATTAGTTGTACCAGAAGCTGACATGAAGTAGCATTTCCACCTAATTGTCCTATCCTTTTACTGACAGCTTGCTGTTGCCCTTCTGAAACCTTGTCACTTGGAATTTTGCTGAAAAAGTGCATTTGGTACCATTTTGAACCAGCCTTTTCCCTAAAAATTATTGTTTGAAGAGTGAAGGAGAACAGGGAGGTGGACCAGGTATTCTGTCCTACATATATAAAAAATATAAGTCTTTGCCATAAAGTTGTCACAATTATTTGTCTCCCTCCATTGTATTTTCTTCCATCAATTTTTTTATCTGCTTCTTTCCTAGAATCACTGAAATTTTTGAATATGGCAAACTCTCATACCACCCATTCAGCTGCTACCAACTTCTCTCATATAGAAAGCTAGCATCATAAGTAATTTCTCTCTGGTTTTGGTCAATAAAATTGTTATTGAACTGTATTTGCAAACCCCAGGAGCGTGTTATTGTTGGTAGATTCAGCATTGTATACCAAGGTAGCTATTGAGACAAACCAAGGAGTGCTTTCAGATAGCTCCAAACAATTAGATAAATACAAGATTATAATCATGATATTAAAGTTTGGTTTTCGAAAAAGCTGATGGAGGCTATAAATCTACTTCATACACAAAGAACAGGTACTGTGTGATGCCTTATGAGTCTGGAAGGGAAAAAAATTGAAAAATCATAGAATTGAGCCCATCAGCTGATATGGATAATGAAGGAGGAGCTTTTTACTACTTCTTAGTTATAGATCTTTGGGACTTACTAAAATTCTACCCTCTCAAAGTTTTGTATTCCAAACCCATGAGATAGACACCAAGCCATAGCTGATGATAATGAATACGCTCAAATCCATTGGAAGGAGAAGAAAATTTATCTGTTTTGCATGGTAAAAGCCAAAGGTATAAGGCCTGAAGTTCTGAGAAGAAAATCTGGAAAGCCTGAATGTTAGGTACAGTTAAATGAGATTGTAGCAGCCAAAAAGGAAATTATTATTTTTACATATATATGTTGCAACTCCACTGCACAGAGCAAAGACAAAAACTTTAGAGAATTATTTTTTAAAGTTTTAAAAAGTGTGTGTGTGGCACAAACTTTAGTAGAAAATAAAAACTCACAGGGAGGCCAAAAGAAAATTAGAAGGTAATTATCACTGTGTTGGAAAAGAGAAAAAGCATTAGCTAGAACCTCAATAGTGAAGATATGTGATGAACAAAGAGAGTATAAACTGATGGATGAAGGGAACAGGACACCATTTTTTGTTATTTTTTGTTGTCAAGAATATTTTTTAAGGCACAGGATACTGCCAGAACCTAGCAGATGGGAAGGAGATGCTGAAAATGCTAAAAGTAACAAAAGAGAAAAGAAAAAAATTGTGGAAAGGTTACTATTTAGTTCAAAATAGCAAGTATCAATAACTGTGTTAAACTAGAGGAGAACAACACAGTAATCGATAAGGAAAGAAACTCCTAGATTTAATCCTGAAGGCATGGGGCCCTGCAAATGACACTGGAACAAAGGCTCAGGCATTGGAGATCTGGAAAGCTTGAAAAGCAGGAGATGGAGACTTTACTGCATTGCAGTGCAGGACACACAATTGTGGGAAGAATAAAGATGTGGCTGGACAAAAGTCACTTGATTCAGTGTCACAGAACTTAAGAGAACAGGAATTGAAACTGAAGAAAGGCTGTGCCCAATGGGAATTACCAGAGAATTCTGTAAAGGACAGAGAATTGAGGAAAGAGGAGACACTCCCTGATAAATAAAGCAATATTATCTGATTTCTGCTGGCCCTCTCCCATCCTGCTGGTCCCAGGACTGATTCATCTGAGCTCTTCTTGGTGGGTGCATTACCCACATGGAACTGTCTGTACAATTTTCACAGCAGCATTTTTCACCTACTAATATTCTTTACCTCGTGACTTATTAATAGCACATCAGCCTGCTGAGAGAGAGGATTTCTGGCTTTACCTCCTTACATCAGCCTTGCAAATGTTCCTGTTCTCAGCCCTCCAGTCTGAGCCCCTGTTGCAAATGTGGGTGTTAAAATTCTGTGTGAATCCGAGTGAAGTCTCTTCTTAGGTGGATGTTGACTGGAGAGAGCAACACAACAGAGGTGAAACATGTGAGATTCTGCATCTTGCATGCAAACTGGGAGTTGTGGGATCACGTTTTTACTATGGCAGAGTTTTTTCCTTCATATTATTCTATGATTCTATGATATTAGAACACTACACAGTTATCTTAAATATGTGAAATGTTTATATCACTATTTTTCTCTGCATATCTTTATTCTTAATTATATTTTTATATTTTTGATGCTTTGATAGCTTTATAATTGCATATTCTCCTCTGTCAGATAAAGAATCTCAACTCCTCCAGGAGTCTGTTATTATTGTTGTTTTTATAGCTTTGCTCCAGTTAGGAGAATGATTTAATATTAAACATTAAAGTATTCCCTTTTTGTCTCTCAGAGATAGGCATTTTAATCCTCTGTAAGAGGCATCATGTGTCTGTCTGCTGAGCACCTGCACCAGCAGGCAGGGTGGTGACAAGTTGGAATTTGGGACCCAAGGTGGCATTAGTCAAAGCTGTTTGCATGGAAAAAATGCTGCTTCTTTCCCCAGGGCTCATCTGCAGCAGGCAGCAAATTCTGCAGACAACAAAGGAATTTATGGGAGGAAAGTACAGTTAGTACAGGCAGGTAAACCTGAGCTGCAGTTTTGGCAGCCTGGCCTGGGAGGGCTCAGTCTGAAGCAGTTTGTCCCAGAGAGCCCCAACATGTCATCCTGGCCATGGGGAAGCAATGCCGGGTGATGGTGACAGTGACAGCAAGGGTGACACTGTGCCCATGGAACAGCACAGCCTGACCCTCCCAGCCAGACACCAGCAGAGCTGGGGAGCTGCTGCTGCCAGAGCCACTGGGTGCTGGCAGGAATGAGAATTCTGCCTTCCCAGAGGATCCTGGCTGGGAATGAGTGGGGAAAAGGACAGGTTTCTGAAGGATCCTGACACCTAGAGCCATAACCTGGTTTTTAATTCGTCTCTTAAATGTTTGAAGACCCAATGCTAGAGCACAATTTCCTATATACATTTGCTAATTCATACCTTTCGTCAAAAAAATAACAAGGCATTGAAGAGAATTTAAAAATCTTCCTTTTCACAATAGTATTGGCAATTCAATTTTGGAAGTGCCCTTCTGACACTATCCATAAGCACTGTCCCACCTGGAAAAGAGTCAAACTTTACAATGCAGAAAGACAGGGCTTGATTGTGCCCCAATTTGGCCCATTAACTATAACCTGTTAATGATTAAGTCCATTTATTTGGTAGCTGTATCAAGTCAGATGCTAGAAATCCTATTAAATCACTCAGGACCTATATTTTACAGTGGTAAATACTTACATAATATTATTACATGACTTGTTTACAAGTTTGTCTTCCTATGATCATTTGGAACAAAAAAGATTCTTCTGTAATGCATATAGTTATATACTTACATACTTATTTAAAATTCAGTTAAGTATATAACTGTAGTTTATTTAAAATTCAGTTAAGTATATAATAGTAATATAGTTAAATACTTACTTAATTGATTTTTAAATTCTTTTAGCAGCTTTTTCTGGTTTGTCTATATTTTCTCCCAGCATCATCCTAAGAATCAGCTTTAACAGTGATGTGATCCAAAGTTTTGTAAAAGTCACCTTTAAGATAAGCCATACATATTTATTTATTTAAGCCTTTTCTCATTGATCAGCCTTCCCAAGGCCTCAGTCCTGAATGCCCTTTCTGTTTGTCAATGTTTTTTTTTAAACCAGACACCACAATAGGGTTTTTCTGACACTGCTTGAGAGAGAACTGATTCTAAAAAAGCAGTAAAGCACTATTGCCTCCTTTCTCTGCATTCTCACAGTAAAATATATGCAGTTGAAAACAGTAAAAATAAATCCTTAGAATATTATACAAGGTGCCATAAGTAAAGCTTTCCTGTATTTTAAGCTGATTTGCATCTTTAATAGATCTCATCTATTTCACCTAAGTGCAATCTTTATATCTACCTTATATGTGTAATCTTACCATCCAAATAGCTATAGCAGTAAAAATGAACTCTAAGAACAATCAAGATTTTGTTTGGTGATAGAATTTTGCTAAAGAATGGCAAGAATTTTTCCTTTCTCCAAAGTATATCCATTCTTCTGCGGCACAGTGTGTGCCTCCCTCTCTCCCTCTGCTTTAATTCTGATTCCATCAAAAATCAGAATCCTGTGACTGATGTTCAAAATGAGCTGAGGTGATATTGAGGTTTTGAACTTTATCTGAGCATGTCACTCACTTGAAGGCATTCCAGACCTCAAATGGCTCAGTGCCATTCTTCAGAAATGAGACAGGAACAAGTATTGATTTTTTTCCCTTCTTTTAAACTGAGTACCTAATGAGCAAATGAAGATATGGTTGGTCCTGGATTTATTAGGTGATTTAAAAGAAGCTTCTTGGAGTACAAATGTATGAAGAATAGTTTATTGCAAATCTACTTTAATTTTCTTTTTTTCTAAGGGAAATTTTTGTTATAATGTTTCTGGATTTTGAACAGAGATTAGATAAATTATACCATATTACATTTCCATAGTAAACTAAAGCTCTTGTCTGGTAAAAATATATTCTTTGGATATGACAAGACACAGTTACAATACTACAGCATGTTTTTGTTGGTACTTGAGAAAGTAAACAAATTTAAAAGGCACTGGAAAAAAAATATACAATGCTCCCTGAAGCTATAAGTGTTTCTTCAAACTGAAAATTACAGGTTTATACGAAAAGGCAAGTACTTCCTCAAAACAGAGTGAGAAGTCTTAAATCTGCTGAATTTACGTGAGATAAGTATATTGAAAAGGCATCTGAAAGCATTGAACAGGTATGAGGCAAATGTACCCTGTTGTGACAAAAAAATTAGTGTACAGATGAGTGGAAAAGTCTCCAGAACAACTAGAACTGGAAAAAATCTAAAAACTTTAACAAATAAAATGGCCAGTCCTACAGCCCCATGTATATAGGGGTTTAGAACTAAAATTGCAGATTCATTACACGCAGGGAGATTTTAAAGGATTTCAGCAGCTCATGATAGATGTGGCCTGGGCAGGTTTGTGTCCCACCTGGTACAGAAGGGGAAAGAGGTGACAGAAATCTTGTAAGGACAGAGGAGCAGAGACACAAGCTCAGGGCACCAAGCAGGCTGTGACCAGCACAGGGAGGGCACAGCAGAGCCTGGGCAGCAGCTCAGGGGGGATCCTGCCCTGTGCCAGCCCTGGGGGCACCTCTGGGTGCTGTGCCCAGCTCTGGACCCTCAGCACAGCAGGGACAGGAGCTCCTGGAGCTGAACAAGGGCCTGGAGCGTCTCAGTGATGCCTCAGGTTCAGCTTTTCTATTTTTCACATTCTGTGCTGCTTTAGTGTGTGGGTCTGGGCTTCATTTCAGGGAATGGTGAGCTCTCTGCACAGAGTAGGCAGACAGAACAATTCCTTCTCTAGCTGGGCACCAAGGACGAATGATCCAAATCTCAGCCCAAGAGCACAAACACCGTGGGCTGGAGAGAGAAAAACAAGCAGGGTGGGACTGCAGGGGCTAAAGCTGGAATGGGACAATGAACTGCAAGATGCAAATGGAGCAGAACTGATCAAAGTGAGAGACCCCGTGCCCGGCCGTGCATTTTGGGACCATTTTGGTTCATCTTG
Organism: Geospiza fortis; assembly: GCF_000277835.1. Classification (NCBI taxonomy): domain Eukaryota; kingdom Metazoa; phylum Chordata; class Aves; order Passeriformes; family Thraupidae; genus Geospiza; species Geospiza fortis. The sequence goes on from NW_005054519.1 coordinate 57,396, forward strand.
GGTGCAGCCCTGGCTGGGCTCTTGTGCTGCCCAAGGTGGATCCATTGAGGCCTTTTAGTAAATACCTACTTTGTTCTTTAGCTCTGCCCAGCCTCTGTTCTAGGCCAGCCTTCTCAAGGCATCAGCAGTGCCCAGGAGAGGCTGAGGGAGCTGGGGCTGCTCAGCCTGGAGAGGAGCCCCAGCTGAGAGGAGCCTCAGCCCTGGGTGTCCCTGTGTGTCCCTGGCTGTCCTTGGCTGTCCCTCTCTGTACCTGTCTGTCCCTGTGTGCCCCTGTGTCCCCCTGTCTGTCCCTTTGTGCAGGGAGGGCAGAGCAGGCCCAGGCTCTGCTCCGGGCCCAGCCATGGCCCCAGAGCCGCGGGCAGGGCCTGAGCCCAGGAGCTGCCCCTGCCCATGCCCAGAGCTGCTGCCCTGGGCAGTGCCCAGCCCTGAGCAGAGGGCGCACAGAGGCTGTGCAGGCTCCTGCCTGGGGACATTGCAGAGCCACACGGACACACTGCTGTGCCCTGGGCTCTGGGATGGCCCTGGGGGAGCAGGGAGGTGCCACCAGAGCAGCCCCTCCAGCCTCACCCATCCTGGGATTGTGGGACATCTTGTCTGCAGCAGCATGGAAATAAAATACTATTTCTGAATAGCATACACTGCACCAACACTGAAAGATGTAGCCATAATATTTTCTGAAAAAGCCTTTCCTTGGGATTTTTTCTCCTGAGAAGCTGAGAGGCCTCAGGAACAAAATGTACACAATGATTATCTGCTGCTGTGGAATGCAACAGGTGCATCTGTGATTGGTCTCATGTGATTGTTTCCAATTAATGGCCAATCACAGTCAGCTGGCTCGGACTCTCTGTCTGAGACACAAGCCTCTGTTATTCATTCTTTCTTTTTCTATTCTTTGCTAGCCTTCTGATGAAATTCTTTCTTCTATTCTTTTAATATAGTTTTAATATAATGTATATATCATAAAATAATAAATCAAGCCTTCTGTAACATGGAGTCTGTAACTCCTCATCTCTTCCCTCATCCTAAGACCCCTGCGAACACCGTCACAGAAAGACACATCCAGAAAAATAAAATGGATAGTACTGTTAATAATCCACAGTCATATCCCAGTCTCAATGATCTGTTTATGTCTGCTTCCCTGCTGCATTAATGATTAAATGTGGTAATTCAATGTATAACAATTAGCTTGGGATTACAGAATCCATCTGAATGCCAAGCAATAAGTCTTTATGTTAAGATGGAATTTCTGCTGCCATCCATTTATTATAACAGTCTCTCTGAGCATCTGATCTAATGTAATAGGTTGTCCAGAGTACGAATAATAATCTAAATAGCATTGCTAAAAATTAGATATGATAGTGTTGATAAGTTAAGTGCATTTCCAGCAACACACTTTTTATGAAGACTGTTTATTACTACTATTGGCTTATATTCATCTCTAAGTGCTTGATAAAAATTCCTGGTGCAAAAAAGATGTGTAATCACTCATTCATCAGTAATTCTTTATTATCTCATTTTCTCTTGGGAAGAAAATATGTGTGTATGCATCAATCAATTGATCAAACGATAACGTGAAAATCTAAATCATGTCAAAAGCATTCAGAGAATATCAATGTAGGGCCAGACCTATCAATTCTTACTGACATCAGCTGGCCTTTCAAAACCAGTGTGATAATTTACATAAGGGAAAACTGTCCCTCACAGCAAGGACTTTGATGTCCTGATCCTTCAACTGAGCACAGGGTAAATTTCTGCTGCACCTGTCTAGTTAGCCCAATCCTGTAAGATGAGAGTTAATTAATGTCAAATCAGAAGGAAAACTCAGCTTTTCTGCTGGATTTTTATTGGTAATTTTCCCCTGCTTTCCTCCTGGGCCTTTCCAGCAGCATGAGCCATGGAGCTTGTCTGTCTCTGAGTGCAGCACGATCCTCCTTGTCAGTAAAACATCAAATATGAGCAAACTCAGCTGAAGCAGGGACACAAACAGATCAGAAGAGCATTGAGTGTCCTACCCAGCCCCAGTTCCCCACTCTGTACCTCACAGTCTGTCAGAGGATGGCTTGGCAGAGCGATGCTGAGAGTTAAAGCTCTTGTAAAGCCCTTGCATCTCCAGCAGCATCTTTTCCTGCCTGGGCTGATTGAAGGGCAGGCAGCAGCATGGTGTGATGTAGGGAATGTTTGCTGGGAAGCCCTGGCAATGCCATCTTGAAAGGCAGACAATGAGCACAGCCTCAGCCACAGCAGGCTGTGACTGGATCCTTTGAAACCACGGAATACAGATACGCAGACCTCCCGAATCTTTACAGCTTTTACCCTTCCACAGGGAGCATTGCACTTATGAAATCTTTACAGCGTTTTTAGGGCCTCCTTTCTCAGGAAAGTTCCCACAGTAGTGTAGAAAAAGGCTATCAGTGCTCCAAATGTGTATTTCTGGGCACACAAATCTGTTATTTCTCCTGGACCAACTCTGCCTACTGAATCCCGCACGGATAATCCAAATGTAAAAATATACAAATATTGGCAGCCAATAGGGGGCTTTTCATCTCAAGCAAGAAAACAGAAGTAATTCTGATAGCTTTTCCAAGAGAAGCCTGGTGGGGCTTATTTGCCAAAGTTTGACTCTGCAGTAAACAGGGTACTGCTGTTTCTGTTTTGAAGTCTTCCTGTGCAACATTCGCTGATGGATTGCCATGTACAGAATGTGGATAAACAAAGTGATGAGCAGAGAGAGGCTCCACACGAGTGCCATGAAGGCAGACTGTTTATATGGGCTCATCTTGTTCAGAAATCTTCCTTTAGTGCTCTGCTTTGTGAAAGAACTCGGCCAATGAAATGCAATTTATCATTGGAAGCTATATGTGGGAAACGCACCGGTGGGGAATATGGAAACTGGTAAAACACCCCCTGCTTTGCAGATAAGAAGAGATGTTTTGGACTATCCCAGTGTTTTCAGTGAGGTTCAAGGCAGAACCTTGCATTCTAATTTCCCTCTCTGTGGGATTGTCCTGTGTAGCTCTGCAAACACAAGAACTTCCTTTTTTTTCTTTTTTTTTTTTTTCAGGTAGGAAGGGCATCAATGCTCTTTTGTAACATTTAGTTAAATACCACAGCTTTAAATTTTGGTTAAAGCAGAAATGTTCAAACCATATTTAAGGTATCATAGATTTATGATCTCTACAGACACAGAAATGGTACATATGCAATGTATGGCTCTATGGTAAACCATGACAACATGACAAAACAAAGATTTTTTAGTATGAATCTAGGACTAGCTATGCATAAATATTCATGGGATTTTGTGGAGGAAAGAACAGGGGCAGTACATTGCATTCAGATAACAATGTTGGCGGTAATAAGGGGAAGAATTTAGACGTATATGAAGAAAAATGTTCAATGTTTTAAAATTGCTTTAAATTGAAAAATTGCTTTAAAAATAATCTTTAGAAGTTTGGAAATGAAATTAATAACTTTAACGTGTTTGACCCAAACCAAACCTATACATTTTGGGATCTGAATTAAAAAAAGAAAATAGTTTTTGGTTGTTTGTTTTGGGTTTTGTTTAGGGTTGGTTTTCTTTTTTTTGACCTCTATGTGGAAAGTCTCCTCTTTTCATATTTTTCACCTGTGATATGTTTTGATATGTCCAAGAGAGCACCAGAAAAAGCAAGCACATGCACAGTTGGGTAGGAAACATTCACAGTGTGACAAACTACACATATTAGAAGCTGATTTTCAAAATAGGGCTATCCTGGAATTACTGTTGAGCAGCAGCTCTTCAGCAGAATATTTGCTACATTTTGGGAACATTATGGTACCTGCAACTTTCTCTTAATTTTTTTTTTACACCTGCTAAAATGTGGTCAAAGCTAAAATATGTTAAATGCCTTTTTGATAATTTTTCTTCTGTGAGCAGCATGTACAACAGAGAATGACAGTTTGAACATGTGCCAGTATAAGCATATGGGGTGTTAATGGTGGGAACATAAAATGCTTTAGGCAGCTTCATTTCTCCAAGAATGATGCACAGAAAATCCGTTTTCTCCTTGAGGATGAACTTTGAAAAGTCGTAGACAGGCATTTTCCAACACAATGTTTCTCTAGCACTGTGGGTCCCCAAATTAATATTTTAGTCAGAATAATGGAACTCAATAAAATGATCTCATATACCCAAGACTTTCTCACCTCTGGGTAAAAATGATTGTTTCTTATTTGTGTCTCCTTTCTAGCCCCTACTGCTAATACACCAATTTTTCTTCTGCAATCCTGCAATAGACCAAACAGCCTCATCTGGTAACTTTTTTAACAGAATAGGATCTTGCAGCTCTCTCAGCTTTCTAATGATTTCACCTTTTGTTAACACTTTAGGGACTAAAACCTCTTTTTTTATTTTTTTTTCCAATTACACCAGCAATTTGCTGAAGGCTTGCCTCTTAAAGCTTAATATGTGCTACTACAACCTGGTGTGAGTGTGAGGAGGTAGGTGGGAGGGATATTGAATTATGGAATATGTCAATCAGGTCTCTCAATAAAAGCACTTTCAGAGGAGATGCTCATCTCCTCTGCCAGTTCAAGGCTGATGATTCCCATCCCTGTTCCCAGGGAGTTCCACAGGAAAACTGGCACTGTCTCCAACAAGTCTGGCAAAAGCAATTACAGCCTTGCTGAGAAGTGTCTGGCTTCCCAGGCCCTCTCCTGTTGTACATGGGAAAGGTAATGAACCAATAAACTGTAGCCCACCTGAAGACACAGCAAAAATCACTGGCAGTGTTTGATCTGAGAGTTTTCATTTTTGGTTGTGGTTTTGGTTGGTTTTCTTGGGAGGTTTTTGGTTTATTTTTTGTTTCAGGTCACCTTAAAGCTCAGTAAATTTAATTCTATAGAAAATCACACCAATCAACTTCAGCCATATCAGACACAGAACACATTGTAACAGATTAATACCATGTTTATTTTCCCTCAGTATGGTTTTCATCTAGTTTCAAATACTACATACCTATTGGTAATCTATGCACTACTCTTTGTGTTTCATTGTCCATAAATAAGTTTTGATATGGTTTTGATCTTTTAAAAGTTGACTACAACTGGTACCAGACTATTTTTGGATGGAAACGAGCCTTAATTCACCTTTACTAATCACTTTAGATACTGTTTCAGCTGCAGAGGGTTAATGTGGTGGATGTACATGTTATTAATTATGAAAGTGGAGAACATCATCTAGCTGAAATTAATTAATTATGTTCTTTTGGGTGAGAGAAGTCTAGTGTGGCAGTGGAGATGTAGGGTCATGATTCCCTGCATCATGTTTAGAGCTGATTGTATTAGAGGTGACAAGCTTTGCACTGAAGCTGGAGTTTTGTTCATACAGTAATGATACTGCTCTTCTCCTATTTTGGTGCAATTTACCAAAGATTAGAGTCTTTACACCCATTTTTTCTCATTATTTGTTGGTATATCTGAGTTTTCATAATTACAGGGTACTTCTGAATCCTTTCTGTTTCACAGCAATTCTGCTACAAACTCCTCTATTAAAGTTTTTTCACTTTACTTGGAAATATTAACAGTTTGACCATTAAGTCAAACATGAATTCCTGGGCCAATTACTGGTATTTTTCATTGTTTCCAATGCCTGCTGCTCCTCATTGCCAAATGTGATATGGAGTTCTCTCACATTCCAGGACCCCGTGTGATTTTAAGTACCAGCAATTTAATGTATCACTCAAAGTGCTGAAGCTCTGTTAAGGCATAAGTAATTCTCAGCAGAACACTCTCAAGCTTTAGGAGTACAGCACTGCAAATGGAAAATGAAGAAAAATAAAAATATGAAAAGCTGCTTTTCCTAAATAACCCTTTAAAATAAACCAACCAAAACATGAAGCTATAAAAGCACTTTTTTTTTTCATGATGAAACAACTTGAGAGAAGGTATCAATTTTCTCACTTCCTGTAAACAAATGCAGCAACTTAGGGCTTTCCTCCATGGGTTCTGCTTTACTCTAATCCTGCTGATGCAGGAGCCAGCATAGCTAAAATACAGTAGGAAAAGATCTATAATTAGGATTTAAGAATGTAATAGCATGACATAAAAACCAGTTCATTCCACTAAATTTAAAGGAATTGGCTATACTGGTGGAACACCTTTACACTGGAGCTACATGAGAGGCTGTTCCAGTGTAATTATCCTTGGGTAAAATTGCACTGTAATCAAAAAGTTAGGGCAAAAAGCAGTGTGCAGCAAGGCTGGTGTTTCAGTGAGCTGGTCTATTTTTCTGTCAGCCAGTATACCCAAACATCAAACAAAACCGAAGCAATTATATACACTAATCCTTTCCCATGTGAAGTTGCAGCCCAATGTGAATTCAAAAGCACCAAGTTGCAAATCCTTCAAAAAGAGCATTTACAACTTATAATGGAAACTCCAACAGAGCTCTAACTATAATAGTGTGACTGCTGCAGCGATTATTCTTTATTGCCATGGCATTTACTGCTGAAATAGTGGTGGGCAGATCCTAACATTCTCAAAATTAATGTGCAGTAACATCCTCATGTGAGGTATTGCCCAAGGTAGGGTGTTTTGAAATGTAATATATCAAAACGATGATACTTCTCCATTTAAGTTGTTCTGGTCACTCACTTCACACAATTGCTGCTTCAAAGGTACTTTTCATAATTTCAAAATAAATATATATGAAATAAGAGAAACTGAAAAGCATTTCTATTCTGACTGGTATTAATGAGGACTTGGAAAATGCCAACCCATCTCCAGTGGAGCAGCTTTACAGCAGAGTGAACATTATGGTGGAGTGTTCTCTGGTAATGATTAATTTCCCCTTGTGAGCAATGCACTTATGGCCCAAATCAGCTACTCCATGGATAGAACTCATTGTTCTGAGTCAAAATCCTGCCTCAAACCCAAAAGTGTGCAGCCTGTCAGCCATGGGTGGTGGAAGGTAAACACGGGTGTGAGCAGCAGTGGAAAGGGGGTGCTGTATCCCACTGCATCCTGCTGGATTCCCTGCTGGATTCCCTCCTTTCCAATACAAGAGAAAGCTGCCAGCTCAGCTCCTCTGATGTCTTTATGTATAGCTGGGCTGATAGTGGTCCACAGCCTCTAATTAAAAAAAAATGTTTCTGTCTCAAAATTCACTCAGAACGTGGTGCCAAAATCCTGTAAAAATGTAGCATTGTGGCCAAAAAATATAGAAACACCCCATTATTTAGTTTTAATGTTAAAAATACTTAATATCTAACCTATATGCTTGTAGAGGGCACAACATGTATTGGGGGTGGTAAGAATCTGGCTATTCTGTGACTTTTGTTATAGTTACCCCAGTAGCCCACTGAAAAGTGTCTGAAAACAAAGGAAAATCAAAATTATAGGGTTAGCTGAAAAAGGGCTGCTCATCTGCCTTCAGCCTGAAGATTTCCAGAAGGACAAATAGCAGAGGAGACAGACTTCAGACTTCCTCTATTATATATGGAAGTAGTGTGAAATATCAGTCATTATTGTGCAACAAAGATGCAAAGTAAAAATAAATTTTTAAAAATACAAAATTAAAGCCTTAATGCAGGTTCCAGTTCATTGTTGCTCTTTAACGTAGCAACATATTAACATTTCACATATTTACCATAATCTCATTCAAACAGGGACCACATTTCCTTCATCCCAAGGGCAATATATAAAATATAAATGCAAAATAGAAATAGATGTGTAAGGTAAAGGTTTGTATGAGCTTTAAGAGTAGGACTTTTGGTTAGGAGTGGGAACTGATGCATAGGAAACCAAAGGAATAGGTATTTTCTGATGTTAGTTGAGGTCAGGCTGATAATTCTGACCTCTCTGGACCTTCATTTCAGTCTTTTAGCTTCCTTTATCCAGTCTGATGATTCCCTTCAGTCATGAATGAGCCTGGCTCGCCTGATTGGAGCTTTCCCAGCCCCTGCCCAGGGAGCAGGAGAACCAGATCCCTCCTGTTCCACCAGACCTTCCACGAGCTCCTGTCCAGGGGAGTTCCTGACCCCCATTCCTGCAGTTCATTGGTGCTTTTGCCTTTGTTTCCCTCAGAGGTGACTTTTGGCCTAAAGTCTGAAATAAACAAATAAATTACTACCAGTACCTTCAGCACTTTCAGTGACCCTAGACAATATTAAACCCTCCCCCACTATAGGAATCACAAAACCATCTCTTGTTTAAATGAAATTCTAATGGCTTTACTGAGAAAAGCCTCTTACCCTGTGGGTTGGCTACATATACTTTTTATTTTGATTTTTTTTTCAAACAGATGGTTTATTTTAATTAATTCTTATTACAGAGACATCTTTGTCATAAGGTACTTCCAGAACAGATGAGCACAAATAAGTGCTTTTGTTTACAGGATTAGTGAAAGAATTCCTATTCCACAGGGGAGGAAGTGATGCTGTAATTTTATCTTCAATTTTTCCTACATCTTTGACATTTAAACACAGTTTTAATATTATTATTATTGCAAAAAGAAGCAGGGTGTTGAATTTGTATTGATTTTACTTGTGTGCTTACACTCAGAAAGATGGCATTTCAAAACCTTTTCTAAACACAAATTTTCCCTTTTATAGTAAACAATACAGAATGCATCCTGTCAGTGCCAGAGTTGCACTGTAGAGGGAAAATGTTACTTTGCACCACAAAGCAGTCAAGAATTTAAGAATATATCTGCATTCCATTTGTCCCTGTGGGCTACAAACCCAGATGCCTCCTGGGAAGTTCAAGGGATTTGAAGCACCAAGCACCAAGACTTTAACAGAAAAACTTTTACTGAAGGGTGTCATTTTCTTTGGCAATGCAAGGAAGAAAAGCATTGAAAAGATGACTCACATTTCACAGATTCATGTTTGGAAAGGTTTTTGGTTGGGAGGGACCACAAAGCCCATCCAGTGCCACCCCTGCCATGGCAGGGACACCTCCCACTGTCCCAGGTGCTCCCAGCCCCAGTGTCCAGCCTGGCCTTGGGCACTGCCAGGGATGCAGGGGCAGCCCCAGCTGCTCTGGGCACCCTGTGCCAGGGCCTGCCCACCCTGCCAGGGAACAATTCCTCATTCCCAATATCCCACCCAGCCCTGCCCTCTGGCACTGGGAGCCATTCCCTGGCTCCTGTCCCTCCATCCCCTGTCCCCAGTTCCTCTCCAGCTCTCTTTAGTCCCTGGAAGGGGCTCTGAGCTCTCCCTGGAGCCTTCTCGTCCCCAGCTCTCCCAGCCTGGCTCCAGAGCACAGGGGCTCCTGCAGGTGCTTTTAAGGGTTTTGTCACACAAGGTCAAAATCAGGTCAGGTTTTGGATGGCTTTATAACTCTGAAGTTTTTTACAAAACAGAAGCAATAATTCAAGGGGATCAAAACCAAAGCAAACCTAGAATGTTACATTGCTGTGGGGTTTGGACATACATTTTCCATGTTTCCTTACAAACCAGCTATTTTTTATGTCACATACAAATCCTGCCCTGACCTACAGATAGTTGACATTTTTTTGATCTAAAGATCAAAATTAAAATCTAAATTTCATTGATGCCTCATTTTTGGGTGGGGTTTTTATTGATCGACAAATTATTAGAACTTTACTAAAGCCATGAAAGGAATTGCTATCACTGTAATTTATTTTAAGATGCAGTACAGCTTCAGTACTGGTTTTTTACTACTTAATGGCTTGAATATATATCACAAGTGCACAGTTTTGTAAGCAAAGTAAGTCAGTACCTTCCAGAAGGAAAACTGCTGATGTTCAGAACCCCGTGATGTCCATATGCCAGCATGGACCAGCTTTACAAGAACATTTCCTGCAGCATCCAAATCACTTCAGCTGGTCCAAGATAATTCAACAAAAATCACTTACCACCCCACCAAATGAGGAGAAAACATAATTTATTTATTCTTTGAAAAAATTGAGACATTGTTATTGAGCAAAATAGTGATTCTGTTTCCAGGAGGTGGATATAAACCAAAACCTGACTCTATTGGTGTGCACTGACAGTGATGTAGGAGATTTAAGCAGTCAGAAGGTGAATATTTGCCTGCCCTTATAGATGGCAGTGATTCCTAAAGGCTTAGGTCTGCTGGGGTTTTATGACAGCCTGTTAAAGGGTTTTTTCCCCTTGTTTTTGCCTAATTACGCTGTGTTTATGTAGAATAAGGATAACAATCTGATTTAGTATGCATTGCTGGCAAGCACTAAAACCACAGCTTGAACACCTACTTTTTTTGATGTTCCTCAGGCCCTCGAGCTCTCAAGAGTCCTGTAGAAGGAAGGAACTGGTGGGACATTTTTCTGACATCAGGAGAGCACTCCCAGTCAGATGGCCCTGCTTTTAAAGGCAGCTTTTGCAGAGTTTTCTCAGTTTGGAATCAAAAGCAATTGCTTGAAGGGCTGCTGGATAATGGGCTCCATATTCTGTGCTCTAATCAGGGGAAATGCAAGTGGTGATTAAAGCTCAGTGTTTGTGGGGATTAGGCTGCCACGCTTTCCCAGGCAATCCAACGTGCCCATGCCCAGGGAGCACAAACACAGCCAATATCCATGGCTGCAGAACAGGGCACAGCCTGCCTGATCAAAACTGGAAAAGAAGTATCAAGAGCAGATCTGCTCTGGTTTCCAAAGCCTTAATGAGCGATTGTAACTATTACAGTACATGAAATATTCGTCCCTTTCAGTGGAGCTAATGTCAGAACTGAATATTTAATCACGTATTTGCTTTTTTGCATAGCTTAAAGAAAGGTATTGCTGAATATAAATCTACAGAGATGAAAGGGCCAGTAATGTTTTTCAGACAATAAAGTCTAGGTATTATAGAACTATTCTATTTTTTTTGTTCTTACACATACAGCTGGTATAATTTGCACAAAATGGAGAGCAGGTATCCATAGCCTGATCCAATTCCTTTTGAAGTCCTTTGCTTGCTGTCTGAATTTAAGTGGCCGTAGGACTTCAAAATCACTTACCATAGAGGTAAGTCCTCTTTACAACATGGATTTCTCAAGATCAATTATTATTTTTTTAAATCTTCGAAGTATCTGAGGACTCTTCAATTTTTATTTCTTTTTTTTTGCAATCACTAAAGTGGGTATGTAATAAAGCAGAAATGGGGATGAGGAAGCAGGCTTTTGAAAGAGGCAATTAGAAATGTTTTGTATGGGGCACAGAAGGGTTTTCTAAGAGTAATAAGCATTTTGAGGGAATAAGCAGCATAATTCTCAAGTGTGGCTGCACAGCAAAAAAAACCCTAAATATTAGTTAATCTTTACTCATTCCCACGTCAGTTTAGCATTGCTTCCTCTGCACTGAGGAGACTTCTAAAATAGGACATCTGCCACAAATTCTCCTTGGAGAACTAGTTAATGCACTAATCAATTTCCTCCTTCAGCACACATGTCCCTCTGAAAAATTTAGTCACAATATCCATCAGATTCAGAAAGTTGGAGTAATGGGACTTTGTTTTTGTGATTAACAACATAGGTGAGGATTCACTGAATAAATTGAGGAGTCCTGGAAATCAACATAAATGAAAAGAAAAGATTTATTGTTCTATTAAATGAGGCTAAAGAAATTAGAGTCAAAAGAAGCAGGCACCTCACTAATGAAAAAATATAAAAAGAATATACACCTCGACAGCCTCCTGCATGATGTGCTTTTAATTCATTTCTTGTTCCTTGGACAAGGTGATAACACTGTTCCAGTTTAATCCAATAACCTATCTCCAAAATGATCAGTGTTCTTATTTCAAGCCTTGGCTCCTTTCTGCTTTGATTTGGCTCATATGGTTCCTACCCTTTGATTCCGTGCTCACCTCTTCTGCATGCAACTTGACCTTTTGCAGCTTTTCTCCCCCCTCCCATTTGCCACACTCCCTTTCTCCTCTCTCTTTCATCTTTCCATACATATTAACTCAGCAGGATTTTTGCTCTAACCTTAATTTTCCAGCATCCCAAAGCTTCACAGCTAAAAGGTTGCTGCTAATCCTCTTTCTATTTCTCTTTCTTTATAGTGTATTTTATTCATCCACTTTCATTTCCAGAAATACTTTGTATACATAGACATTTACTCAGACTTGTGTATTCTCCAGAAGAAGCCGTTTTTCTAAGCCTTTTTTAATGCATTTTGAGGATCACCAGAGGTGACAAATGTAGAACCATATCTATATGAGGAAAATTCTTATTTTTAGCACATCGTTAAAATTGTATGATATTGAGAAAAAAAATTGCATCCCGGCAATCAGGCAGAGGAAATCACTTCTGTTTATCACAGATGAGAAAGGGACATCCTGCTATCCTTGCAAATCAGTGCAAATGAAGTGGACAGCACAGGGATGAAGTGCCAGGTTCTCAGCAGCTGAACTCTGATTAGGCTAATTCTGCAGATCAGCTTCTCTGAATGCAGAGGTCGGTCAGAGGGCAAAGGTGCTCAAACCTATTCTAATGTGGCACAGGGCCAGGGCCAAGAAACACCACCCCTGCTCCAGGGCTTGAAGGGAAAGGCCTGCAGAAGTCTCCTTTGAACCTGCAGGCACGGGAGTTTCATTCACAGCTACAGATGGAAGAGGCAGGATAGTCCTTGAGGAAGAACTCTAGGAAAAAGCGAGGCTAGAGCAGAAGTTAGAGCTTTTTGCACAGATGGCCACCTCCATAGTAAAGAGAACAATCCATGGGAGAGGATTAGCTTTGACCTTTTTCAGCATGAAGGGTAACGCTTGGAGAAGACTGGGCAGGATGAATCCACAGTACCAAAGAGTCTGAACATTTGCGTTTTATTTTTATCCACTATTAATGAAGAAAACACTGCAGGAAATGTTTTTTTCTTCGGTGGAAACTCAGTCTCCTGGAATTCACAAACTATTGATAGGCAGTGCACTTCTTTTCTAGCTAGGGGTTGGTTTGGGGTTTATTTTTTAGTAGAATTTATTGACAATTTTGAAAATGACAGACGTTAATGATCTGCATAAAATTCATATGCTCACTTGCATTAAAAGAAACCATTTTGTTAGGATATGGCTGTGTAAATTCTTTGGGAACGTAAAACCTAATGCAATAAATTCAATGCAATATAAATAGTTCTTTTAAAGGTATTAGAATATGTGCTAAAGAAATGAGTGGTGTGCAATCCTCCACCTACTGAAGTGAAAAAGCAAAATTGCCATTGTCAGCAATGAGATGGTGATTCCATCCCATCCCGAACAGGAATTTCATCATCTCCTTCAGGTGTGAGTGCTCACTTAATATTTTGACTTATGGAAGAACAGCAGCAACAACAACAACAAAAAATACCACAAAACCAAAACAAAACAAAAACCCCAAAACAAAAACAAGCAAACAAACAAAAACAACAACAAAAAAACCAACCAGAAAAAGCCCCAAACCAAACCAAACCAAACCAAACCAAAAACCCCAAAGAATAAACAACAACAAGAAAAAAACCAACCAAACAAAAAAAACCCAAACCAAACCAAACCAAAACAAAAAAACCAAAAAAAACCAAAAAAAAAACCCCAAAACAACTCCAAAAAGACTGTTCCTTTACTAGGAACTCTTTACCAGATGGTGGAGAAGTGGGTTCTGAGCTGATGAAATTCATCCCTCCCTGCCAGGACCCTGGCATGGTGGGGGTGCCCTTGGAGAAGGGCATCCTGAGGGTCCCATCTGACTGTAAGTGGGACAGACAGGGCACTGCTCTGTGAAGTCTGGTGCAAAGCGCCTGCAGAGAACTTTGTTACAAAAGTCAATTTGCCTGCCAATTTTCAAAGAACAGCGAGTTGAAATAATCAGGTTTTCCATCTCTTCTGATCTTCCCACTTTAGTGTTGCATTTAAGCATATGCTTGTAAAACAAAAAGATACCACGTGGCAAATTGTAATGTTATCTCAGAAAATAATTCCCCTTTGTGTTATTTGCTGCCTATTCTTCTTGCCAAGCCTTGTATTTAATACCTTTTTCAAAGGTTTTACTTCAGAGGAAATGCTAAATGTCTAATCCCCCATGCCCATCAAAAGGAGTGGTCCTCATATTAAACAAAAAGAGCTCCTCCTAATAAGCTTCCCTTTGGTAAATGCATGCTGCTGCCTGTGCTTCCAAAATTAAACAAAACTGGCAGAAATAACCCCAGAATACCCCCAGCCCTGCACAGGAGCTCAGGGGACACCCAGAGGACAAAGCTCTCATTCTTCAGCTTTGCTGCATCAGGTAAAGGTGGGTGCAGCCTCAGCTTTAGGCTGGAAAAAGGCAAAGGCTGCTCAAATGTTGTGCTCACACTTGCTCAGCTCTCTTCTCCCCAATGGCTGGTGGTGGTGGTCTCATGGTGGGAAATTCGGGAGGAAGTCTTCTGGGGAGCAGGACAGGAAACCTTTCAGAGTTTTTATGGAAAGTTTCCCTGCACCTTGTTTCTGTAAGAAAGCAGAGAAGTTTCTGGCACCTAAAGTTTTGGCCAAAAAACAAATAGATTTTCCAATAGAATTTTGTCATGAGCTCTTCAAGAATATGTCCAAGGGCTTTCACACATCCATATCTACATTTTTCTCATGTTCTGAGACCAGCTGATGTAAATGCATATCATTTTTTTTTCCAGTAACCAAATGTTAAGCAAATGTTTACAATTTTTTCCCCCTTAAACCCTTTTATAGAATTTAAAACCTTGGGACACTGAAAGAAATGTGTGCCTGATATGGGATGAAAATAGCTTTATAAAATCAAGCTGGAAAGGGAAGACTCATGGATGTGTCATGTGTGTTGAACATGGCTCTTATTGAAACACTTACTATTAGTGTAGCATTTAATCTAAAGTAAAGTCTAGAATTATTCTAATAAAAGTGGAAATGAATTTAAACTGGAATATCTGACTAGAAACATTCTGAGGTATAGAAGACTAGAATTTGGATTTGTGTCTGCAGATGTGAGCAGGGGCAGACACTAAAACTCAAATATTTAAGAGAGTTTGGGAGCTGATGGCCAGATCTCTTCCTGCTTTTTAGATTATCTCTTCCCTTCAGCATACCTGGACCTGCTAAATATAGTAACTTCAGTATATCTGAGATAGAAATATTAACTTTGTAGATATTCTTTCTCCATGAGGTATGATTAGGAGTTTTTAAATTTATCTTTCTAAGCATCTGGAAAGCCATTCCAAATGTCCTTCTTTGATAGTGTTTTAATTTTTAGTTTCTTGTTTTCTAATAAGCTGCTATATACTCAGTCCTACTGTAGAGTAGAATAAACCTCTTTCTTTTCTTGTTGCAAGCTTGGAAATGAAAACTAATGTTATTCCAACTGGGGTATGAAATCTTGGGCTGGGTGAGATGTCATGATATAATCTGGTAAACAGTTTAGATTAGAATAGAAGAGTTTTTTGCTCCCCTTCCCAAATGATTTATTTCTTAAAGCTGTAAAGTCTAGACCATTTAAATTTTATTGTTTCAACAGCAGCAGGTGGAAAATGCTCATACTGTTCTATTGATACATTCTGAACCTGTTGAAACAAAATAAGGGTGACACTGATGATCTGTGGTGGTGCTGAAAAACCTGCAGAGTCATTTTTTTTAATTTGTTTTTTTAAGTTTTTTAACTTTTCAAAGTTGTAAAAAATTTTTAAATGTTTAAAAAAGCTTTTAAATGTTTAATTAAAAAAAAAAAAAGTCTGTTCTATGTGAATCTGTGCAAGATCTGCACAAAATCCCACATTAACCCAAGCGTTTTTAGGACCTGTTCTTGTGGGAGGACAACCCTGCTCTGGTGTTTTAGCCTTTGAAAAGCTGCTCCAGACCAGGCTGGCCAGATCCTGGGCTCCTGGCTGCTGTACAAACCACAGCAATAAATTCAGTTTTCTCCTCTGCAAGGGTGGTGGGTCCTGGTGTGGGTATTGATCTCAGGCGCTAACTCCAGCCTGAACGCTGCTGCTCCACAAAGCAGCACAAGATCACAGAGCTGCAAAGGCCTAAAAATTGCTGCTTGTTAGAGGAACTCAGGACACTGAGGAGCCCTGAGGCTGCTGGAATTGGAGCTGTCCCAGCCCTGGTGGCAGCACAGGGACAGCAAAGAACATCAGTGGCACCTCAACCACATTGATCCAATTACACAGGGGAGGTTCAGGTGCAGCTTCTGTGCCTGCTGCCACTTACAAACATCTCAAGGGTTACTTTTTGCCCTTTTCCTTTTTCTGTCTGCTTTGCTGGGAGGAAAGATTGAACAGAAATATTTGAGTGAGATAACCAGAGTGAGCAGAGGAATCTGTTTGAATGCTCTGCTGTGGACTCCCTGCCTTTCAGGGTGTTGGTTTGCATCAATATCCATCTGCCTGGAAAAAACAGGATTATGCCATTATATCAACACCACTGAATGCACCACAACACCTGAGGATATTTCTATCAAGCTGGACAGAGAAGATGTAAGTGCCTGAATCCCTCTTGCTATGCCACCCAAGCCCCCAGGGCATTTCACAGCAGTTTTACAAAAAGAATATTTCCATACCTAGCATACTGACAATTATTTTAATTCGTTTAAATGGGCATAGCCCTGTGGACAACTTATTTAAAAGCTACACACACTGTTATGTGTTCATTCCCTAAAGGTATTTTTACTGCAGGCACATTTGGCATTGAATTAATTATCACTCTAAAATGTACTTTTGGAGTCAGCCTAGTTTAGCTGGATGAAAAAGCTTTTTGTGGAAGAAATGGTGATTAGAATTTGGGGTCCATAATGGTTTACAAATGTCAGCTCCATTAGTCACTTATGGAAAGTGGGCTCATTCTTCTGAAATCAACTGCAGTGAATCTCTAAATGGTGTTAATTGAAATGGCTTATAGCTGTCCTTAGCATTGGGGACGCTCACAGGCTTCTCAAATATATCTTTATGTTCTTACTGTTCATTGCAGAAGGGGGTTCTGTTACTTGCTTGTTTTCTAATTTAATTACTTTGCTTTTAATTAGTCTTTACTTTTCTCATTGATCTTCACTTTTTTTCCTTTTTTTTTTAATTGCAGCTGGCATCTTTTTGTTACTGAAGTCTACCCTTTCCTAAGTTCCTCTCAAAGTGTTTTCTGTCACACCACTGTAATAGTGGCACCTGTGAAAATCTGACGTAGGTTCCCCTGATTATAGAACCATGGACTCATGGAATCATTTAGGTTGGAAAAGCCCTCCAAGATAATTAAGTCCAACCCTTAATTGCTTCTCAACTAAACTAGAACATGAAGGGCCACATCCACTCATTTCTTGGGATGTTGACTCCACCACCTTCCTGGGCAACCCCTTTCAATGCCTGACCACCCTCTCTGCAAAGAAATTCTTCCTGAAAGAAGAATTTGTAGACTGTGTGAGAGGATTAATACTGAAAATTAACATAAACACATTGCTAAAAAGCAGCCAAAGAAAGCTTTGGAAAATCTTGTGTTGCATGCCCACCACGCTTTATTCACCTCTCTCCTGTCCCTCCATGGGAAAATGCCAGAGCTGCTCAGCTCCAAAAATGTGTCTTTTCAGAGTTGTTTTGCACAGGTGTTTCTGTAATTACGATGCATTTGGAGTAAGTGTTTTGTTTAATGGTGCTTAAATGCATACTTCCATCTGTGACAATGGGAATGACATCAGCCCTGATGAAGTGCCTTTGGAAACGAGGAGTGCCAAAAGATTTTCTTGCCTTCATCTGTGTCCATCCTTACTTTATTTGTAAGAGGAAAATGCATCTGGGTTTAAGTTCAAGCACAGGATGAATGAATGGAACCTGTGAAAGCAAAGCTAAAAGGGAACAAAAGACTGAAAAATACAGAAATTTTCCACATGGCAAGTTCCCAAATAGCTGACTGCTAAATCGGATGAAATAGAGAGAAGTCTCATGACAAATTGAAGTTATGCTAAATAGTACAGTGAAACCATCAGCCTTGTGTTTGGCAGCAGTCAAAAAAGTGCAACAGATATTTGGGACTTCTTAAAGCTTGCTTGAGTCTAAGAACAGAAACAAAACAAATCCTGAGTGGAAAAAAGCGTGGGCCATCTACATCTCGAGTGACTGCAGCTGTGGTTCCTTCCTTCAGAAGGACCTGTTGAAACTGGAAAGATTTCAGGGAATAGAGTGTGATCAAAGATAGGGAATGGCTCCCACCCATTGTTCTGCTGGGCAAGTTCAGGCTCCTGAAAACAGAGGAAAAAATCCGAGATTTGAGAGAAATGAAGGACTACAGAGCCATGAGTGGAATGGAGAGTGAGAATAAAGCCCTGTATTTGCCTTCTGTTTGAATATGAGAAGTAGGAGCTATCAAAGCAAGTTAATGAAAGCCAGATGGAAAAGAGACAGAACAAAGTGGTTCTTCACACCACATGTAGCAGAAATGGAAATGCTTATTGAATGTTGTGGATGAAAAACATTCGGGTGAGCTTGAAAGACCAGGCAGGAACGGGAGAGATTTGTTGTGGGTTACTAAATGAGCAAACCACAACAACCCCAGAAGATCTCCTGAGTCAAAGAAGGGTCAGGGACTGCAAGGAAGAGGAATGTCAAGGAAGGTGTCATGATTGTTGCTTTTTCCTAGATATCCACTTGTGGTCCCTGCTGGAGGAAGAGCACTGAGCCAGGGGGATGCTGAATCAATACAGCCATCCCAATTTTCACAAACTTTTTATTGTTCAAGGTTGTTTAGAGAGGCTAATAGTGATGAAGATCCATGGGAGTGGCCAAGTTCCAAGCTCTGCTTTGAACACTTCAGACCAACACAGGATTTATGATTTGAGGGTTTTTTTCAGTAATCTTAATGGCAGAAGAGAAACATGAGTTTGAAGAAATTAATAAATGAAGAATGGATTTCCTGGGGGAGCTGTTAGAATAATGGATGTGCTCTTTGCTGCTTACAGCACTGCTTTTCAAATGTTTTTAGGAAGATCAGTGTGTCAGAACTGATGTATATTAGTCATCAAATCAGCCTGGTATGGGAAATAATGTGTGTTTAATTGTACATATACTTTGCAAAAGTTATTAAATTGTAGATAAATTTCAACCTCCACAGGCTTTGAGTAGTAAATCCTGTGAACTTCAGTGTACTTCTTTACTCACCCCTTTCTAACATTTCCATGCCATGACCAGGACCAGAGGTGCATGTACTGCAGAATTGCAGCCTGTCCCATGGTTTTGAAGATAAAGGATTAGGAACATCCCCTTAGAAAGCTCTTTGAATAAAGGGGATTTCACTGAGGAGCATCCAGGCAGAGGGATCAGGAGGTTGGTGCTTTCCCCAGAAGGAAAATCAAGTTTGTAGGCCATCAAGACAGGAGACTGGGCTCTCAGCCCATCCACAGAAACTCCAGGATTGTGAAGAAATAAAAGAAAACAACTGCAGATATTTTGAGGTGGAAGAAAGTTCAGAATGTTGAGGATAATGTGGATCAAAAACTCTCCACCACAGAATGATTTTGTAGTGCCTGCTCCTTGATTATACAGTAGGCAGGCATAGAATGAGTTAGATGTAAACAGTATCAAGTGCACAATCATAAATTCAAGTTATTTACCAGAAATCTCAAGATCATTGTTTTCAAGTGCATTTGTGGCCCCAGGAACCATGCATTTACCTTAAAAATCAGCTTTTCTGTTAATGCATTAATAGCATCAAGGTGCATAAGATCAACAAGTAGAAATTCTGAATTACACAGCAAGAGAAAAGGGTCTCAGCTGGGATAATATAGCCTGACATTTCAAAGTCTAAGTATTAGTTTCAGACTTGGCAGTAACTCCATCCATTTGTTTTCTATGTCTAAACAAACAATTTACTATGCCTGTTTTGGTCATTCATTTTCCAGGGGATGTTCTGTGCTTCTCAGCTGGTTGTATCTTAGTCATAAAATGCCCTCTTCACATCTGGATTTCTGTTTGGACATGCCAACAGATGCAGGGTCTGTGATTTTTCTTTCTTTTAAAATTTAGTCTTTTTCACCCCTTTCAGTTTTGTTTTTGTTATGTTCTGACTCTACTGGCTCAGTCTCAGAGCTAAGGTAACATTGTGTGTGAATGTGCTGCTATTGAGCTGCCACATTCCCCCCTATTTGTGCTCCCAGATCAGGATATGAGGCAATTGAGATATTCCCTTGTGGAATCTGGTATAGACTATTCCATGGTTTTGGCAAAATCTCAGTAATGTGCTCTACAACAACAATACCAATATACAGACATTCTTGTAATGTATGGCTGGGTTAAATATAAAAGCACCAAGACAAGCAAACAAAAAAAAATCCCCAAAACAAAAACCACTGAAACTTTCTTCTAAGCAGCACAATTTTAGGGCTATGTTGAAATTTTAACAAAGAAACCACTGGCAGACCATTTGAATCTTTTATTTAGTGGAGACTTTACAGTCATATATATTTGTCAGTGCACAAAATGTATTCAAACACTGCAGTTTTGCTTATGTTTGAATGAGAATTATTTCTTCTTTTTAGCCATTTCATGGCTTTTCACTGCTATGACCAGGAGTAAAAATAAAACTCTGTTTTCTTATCTGATGGCACAGACCTTTTCATCATACCTTAATTTGTCTCCTGAGCCTAAGCTTCATTCACAGCTCCATGTTCAATTTAGCCGTGGGCTCCACCACCTCCTTTTTTTTTTTTATATTTTTTTAATAACTGCCATCAATTCTACCTAAAATGCCCTCCTATGGATCATTACATTGTGACTTGGCTTTTCCCCTGCACTTTTCCCTGAAAGTTGTGTTTTAGCTGAGGCCTGGGACCTCTGCCTGTCCCTGCCCTCCAGAATTGATCATCTTTTGCAACAGATGATACCTTATCATGATAGTTCAGCCCTTTTCATATCAGGTTTTAAAAAACAAACCAAAAAAATCCCAGTAACCACCACTACCTCCAAAGCTATAGAATTTTCTCTCCTCTCTAATTTTCTCATTGGAATAATAGAGATAATTACAGACGCTTTAGGTGATGTCAATGCAGACGCCTACTTAGCTTTGTTTACACCTTTTATTCAAAAATATTTCACATTATTACTAAGGCAGGAATAAAAGAAAAAAAACAGTGAAAATGTATTTTAAATGAAGCAATACTTTGGAGAGTTACAGGAATAGCACTGAGCAGCTCATTGTGCCAAACTGAATGGCAAAATGCAATGCACAATTTTAAATAGTTTTATTGCAGCACAGCACTTTTAGAACTTTAGGAAGTGAAGACTTAAGGTGAAGTTTCACATAAATACAGTATTTCTACCTCTTCCCAGCCATATCAGCAGTGGAGAGCAGAAATGCAGCTGCAATTATAAGCTGCACTTGCAGCTTGAAGTGTAAGAACCCTTCAGCTTCACCTTGGAAAAATGAAATCATGCTAGAGCTGGCTCTTCCCTACAGAAAAGTTTCACACAGCCAAGGCTGTGCAGGACAGATGGCTGTGCTGAGAGCAGGGTGTGAAGAGCACACACAGCAGACATTCCCCATGCAAATCCTGGAGTTTTGCATTTTTCCCCGTGCTCTGTCCTGATTTCTGTTCCATCAAGTCCAATGCAAAGTTTTCAGACAGAAGAAAGACAAAGGAAAAGACAGGCTGGGGTCTCACATTTTTCTTCAGGAAAAGATTGAAATTCATCTTCATCCTTTGGCTAAAAGGACTGGAATATCCATGTCACTCTATTTCAACCATCTGAGCTCAGTGTTAGAACTGAAGTTTCAGTCTCTGTTTTGGAGATGCTCCATTCTGTTTTAATTTGAATTAGCAGTGCAAATGTAGTCCAGTTTACATACTCACCTGGGTAGCTGCAATGAATGTGTGAGATGAAAGTTGATCTCTGTCAGGGAAGGATTTTTGTTTTGCCAAACAGGCTTCTAGGAGCCCTGCACAAATACCTTAAAGAGAGATATCCCTTGAAGGAGGGGAAATGAGACCAGGGCTCCTGTATTCATTCTCAAGTGTCTTTTCAAATGAACCAAAGCTATATAGCAAATCAAAATCCTATTAAGAACAGAGATGACTGAAAAGATATGCTTTGTGTGATTGCTAAATGAAAAAAAACCCAACAAACCATGAACATTCCAAATAAACACGTTGTTATCTTTTCATCCTCTATTAGATGATTCTCCCAGTCCTTGTATTTACTTACTTAAAACTGAATTGTTATGTAGAGAGCCATGCATGGCTTTACACCAGGTTTCCTCTCATTTCAGTGCCCGTGGGATAAAATCCAGAGGCATAAAATGGCAGCAGAGACAAATCTCTTGAGATATCCACGTATGAATACATGCAGAATCCTCCTGCATTTCCCATGCAAACTGCTCAATGCCAGCTTTGAATTCTGACAACCTCTGCTTACATTTACACATATATTCACAGCACTTCTGCAGCAGCACAGGTGGGTTGTGACTTGTCCCCTTTCCCGAGGAGCACAGCTATGGAAAACATTGTGTGTGACTTGGGGCAGGGAGCTGGGGTGCTGAGAAAAGCAGGAGTCTTGTGGCATCTTGTCTGCAGAAGATAACAAACCAATTTCATATTTCCAAACTGAGAATTACTCAACCAGCAGTGATACAAGTATCAACTTTTAATTTGCTGTTCTTTCAGATTTTCTTTTTCTTTTTTTTTTTTTTGTCTCTCACAGCAGAGACTTCTAGGCAAACACTTGAGGACATGTAAGAGCATTACACTTTTAATATTATAGTGCTCATTATTTTAATTAATGGCTGCGAGAAGTTGCTTGGAGACAATTTTTTAAACTTCCTGAAATGATCATTAATATTTGACGAGAGGAAGAACACTATCTCCTGGAGTAATGAATTGGTGTGTTATGAAACCCTGGATCTGCACACTTCTTGGGCAAAATGTGCTCATTCCTTTGGCTCACACTGCTCCCAAGGGGCTGGAGCCTCCACTGGAGCTGGGCTTTCCACCTGCACATGGCGGGATCTCTGGCTGCTCACAGTGACCCCGAGAAAAGTTGGAAAGTCTCTTTCCCCAGCCTGGCACTTGAAGAAGCAGTCAGGGCTCTTCATTTCTCGGTCTCAAGGCTGTTTATTGTTTCTTATCTATAAAATTCTTTCTCCTGCCCTGCCGAGGTCCATCCAGCAGGACAGTTCCAGGCACTCTGCCTGCCCCCAGGGCAGTGTTATGTCTTTATACTAAAAACTACCTGTGCAATGTTTACAATTACTTCCCAATACCTATCACCTGTGTTAGACAGTGAGCTTCTACTCTAAACCAATCCCAAAGTGCCAACATCACAGCAGAAGATGGAGGCCAAGAAGAAGAAGAAGGAGAAAGGCTGGACATGCCCAGATCCCTCCATCTTGCCCCCTGAACCCCCATTCTAAAAACCCCAAAATCGACTTTTCCACCCCGTGATAATTTCACTATTATTCTACTTAAACTGTTGTGGCTTGCAGATCTTCATCTAAGCTTGGTAATTTGTTCCATGGGACATAATCAAACCCACAGGTGTTCTGGGCTCTGTGCCAGGGTCTCTGAGCCCCCTGGCAGGGGTCTTGGCTGTTCTGGACAGCCAGAGGGATGTGCTGGGTTCCCACCTGCACAGTCCTGAGCTGCTGCTGGCTGGCTTCTACCTCTGCCACAGCTTTCTGAAGGGGAAGCTGGATGGTTTAAAACATTCCCTGACTTTGAAATGTGATGTTGGGAGTGTAGATAAAGGGATTTATGTGTTCTGGAGTACCTTGGGCAGCAAGAGACTGAGACACACACCTGAGGTCTTGTAGCAGGGCTTCTGTGGGCCTGGCAGAGACAGGATAAAGCTTTCCTCTGCTTGGTACCTAGACATAAACATCTCTGAAAAACACAGTCCTGTAGCTTGGCATGTGGGATTCTCACAGAATGTTCCAGCTCTTGTATTTAGATCCAGCTGGAATTATTAAGATATTGGAGGTCATGAAGAACCTCAACTGCAAACTTGCAAGGACCAGATTCCACTGCTCCATTCACTCTTCAGCTGAGGTTTCTTGTTTCTGTCTTTTCTTTTTAAACCTTTCCCATTGTTCAGATGGTCCTGAATGGAAATCTTCAGTCTCTCAGTCCTGCAGTTTCTGCTCAAGTTTCACCTTTGTCAGGTGTGCATGGACTGCCCTACGGTCTGTTCCTTTCTCTCCATTCCTTGGCACCTGTTGAACCAGCTTGCTTAGTGCTCTTGTCTGGTTTTCTTCCTTTTACTGTAATCCATAATTCATTTCCTAATTAAAAAAAAAAATCCTTAAATATCCATTAAATAATTTTGTCAGTGCATTATGCAATATGGCTGTCTCATACAAAGCCTACAAAGAGAATAGCTGATTTCAGTGATCATGTGTGGAAATTCATGCAGGAATCTGAATAAAGCCTTCAACTCTGACAGCCAAATTTTGTCTTTAAGGGATAGTAAAGAGGAAAATGCTTAATCTATACACACCCATATCATTTGACCAGGAGAAATACTCACGTCCCAAATTTTCCGTAAAGGAAGGCAGGCAGGCTCTTTTTGGTGGTATCTGGGCACTCAAAGTAGAGAACTTGGGAAAGGTATCCACTTCAGATGATTAATCAGTCCAGTTAAGCTGGGCATCCAAACTTGGTGCTTCCCAGAATCTGTAACTGTTTTCAGAATAAACCAGAGTACACTTTTTTTTATTTGCAGTATTTCCTATTCATTCAGAATTTTTTGAAATGAACCTTCATTTTCAGTTAACCAGTTAGATTTCACAAGGCAAAAAGAAAGAAAAAAATATTAATTTCATGCTGTCCTATTTTAATAGCAAGATTTCTTTGTTTGGATGAAACACACAAGTAATGACTGCACAAGATAAAAGGCATAAACTGAAATGAATACCTGAAAATTCTTGTAAGGATGATCTTTAATAGTTCTACAAGTTATTTTGAACTAATAAGTTATGGTTGGTGTTTTGCTACTGTGTTGGTCTCAGTGGACATAATTAATAGAGAAGTTGTTTTTTATTTTTAACAAGAATATTTTCTAGTGCCCCTGAAAATGAGGGCATTTTTTCTAATTAATAATTCTCTCTGTTTAAAAGGAATAATATTCAGTTATAATAATGGCCACATTCATTGCATGACTGGAAGGCAGCTGCTCAGCATACTGTGAAGTCCTATCTCCAAAGCACAATTCTGAATGAAATTCTAAGCTGGTATAAACAGGCATAACTTCATTAAGTTGAGAGGAATTATGTTTGCCTGCTGCAGTCTGGAGATGGCCTTTACTATCATTTGAGATATTAAGCATAGCAGAAAGTCCCTGACTTCCCTGCTTTAGAAAAGCTTTGGAGCTTTTGGATGTACTGTAAACAAGAATAGGGCAGATTGGCAATTTAATTTTGTCTAATGGCACCATTTCACCCAAGGTGTGTCATTAAGCAACACAAAGAATTTTTGAGGCTGTGAGAGGAACTCTGGAGTCATCGGTGCCTTTGTTGTGTGACATGGTGCAACTCATGTAGAGATTCATTTTGCTAATTATGTGGATAAAAAACTGTGGTGGGAGAAACAAAAGACTATTTCTCATTCAATTAAATCTATCATTAAAATGTTTTTTCCGGGACTGTAGTTCTCTCAGCACTTTAGAACGAACTGTTTGTTCTCATAGGTGATTTGAAAAGCAAGGTAAGACAAAATCAAAACCTTATCCACTACAGAGGACACCTTCCCCTGCCCCATCTCCATCCAAGGGGGCAGATTTACACTGTGTAAAAATCAAGAACTGGTTACACAGTGATCCTTGCTTGGTGAGGCTTTACTAATCTGTCCAAATTTGTTTGGGGTTTTTTTTGTGAGAGGGTAAAAAATAAAGCAGTTGAAACATTTTGGTGAGGAGAGAATATTGTGTTGTTCCAACACCTATTAAAAAAAAAGTATCACTAATTATTTTTTCAAATTCCTTGATACTGAATGTTCTCTGTCCTACATGCCTGAGGTGTTACAGGTGCTGTTCCATCTAATGACTGCCTGAAATTCTGAAATTCTGGCACCACCCTGAGCTGGCAGAGATCTCCTGGCAGACTTGGCCAGGTTCACTCTGCTCTCTTGAGGCTGCGCCTTCTCCAGGCTCCAGCCAGGGCTGGAAGAGCCCTGTGTGCTCTGGAAAGCTTCTGCCTGTGACAGTGGCAGTCTGGAAGTGGCAGCTTCAGCAGAGCCTAATGTGGTGGTGCTCACAGGGGTCCCAGGATGAGGGAAGAGATGAGGATCTGACTCCATGTTTCAGAAGGCTGATTTATTATTTTATGATATATATTAGATTAAAACTATACTAAAAGAATAGCAGAAAGGATTTCATCAGAAGGCTGGCTAAGAATAGAAAAGGAATGATAACAAAAGCTTGTGTGTCCAACAGAGTCCGAGCCAGCTGACTGTGACTGGCCATTAATTAGAAACAACCACATGAGATCAATCACAGATGCACCTGTTGCATTCCACAGCAGCAGATAACCATTGGTTACATTTTGTTCCTGAGGCCTCTCAGCTTCTCAGGAGAAAAAAATCCTAAGGAAAGGATTTTTCATAAAATGTGTCTATGACAGCCTGTGATGAGTGGGCTCCAGCCCAATGGGACAGGCTTAAGAGGTATGGAAACAAAGATGAGTTTTGAGCAAATCTTCCTGCAAATCTCAGGCTCTAACTAACTTTATTCTGCCCCAGCAGCTCTCCCAGGATCAGCCAGCATCCCCTCTTGTCCCACTGCAGCAGGACTCCATGAAGAACTGGTGGGAAGAGGTGTGGAAATAGGGAATTCACAGGGAATTCACTGGGAATGGGTGTGAATTCCATGTAAGTGTCCACAGCACCAGTTTCTAACAGAACAGCCTGGGAGTTCTGCATGGACTGTCATGGATTTTTGATCAGTCCCCCCAAAAGGAAAATGACAGAGATGAGAGGAGGAAACAAAATGTGAAAAGCAGATGAATCAGACAGCAGCAGAAGAATCTCTGCTGAGGTCAGAGCACTGAACTATAAAAACCCTCACTGAGTACCCTGCATGGGCTCCCAGCTGAAAAATATTTACTGAGTGCGTTTAACCAAATGGATTTAAGTATACAGAATCCATTTGCAAAATGTCTACAACTATTGGGTAAATTGAGCTCATTGTTTGTGTGGTTGTCTCTGCAATCAAAACGTAATCATGTGTAAACTGTGAGCAACCATGTGCAGTTCATATGCAATTATTTACAAACTGGTTTTGTGAAATCCAATTGTATTACCAGTGGTAATGAACTTCAGTGTGTAATAGTTTTTTTTTTAACATCTTTAAAATGCTTCAGTGCCTTTCTTCCTATTTTAAGCCCTTCTGAATTTAAAAATAAATTTATATATACTATAATACACATTTCAGGATTACCTTTCATTTAGCGATGAAGTTCATGCCACAAAATGCAGAGTGCCTTGCCATAACCTGCTTTTGCCATGAGCACTTGATCACTCCAGCTCAAACCTGGCGTGGATATTGTAATTCAGAGTAGAAACTCTGAGGGCTGATAAAACGCTGAGAAAAGTTTTAAGCTGTGCTACTTTCTTTTCAAGGCTGCTAAAAGGTGTTTGTTGTTTGCCTCCTTCCCAATCCATAAGCCTTTAAACCTCGAGCAGTAAGTCAGCACAGCTTTGCACGTGGTGAGAAATGAATAGCATTAAAGCCATTTCGTTTAAAATTCCTCTTTCTACCTTCTCTGGGAAGCAAGGCACAAACATTTCATGGAGTTGTGAAGCCACCTGAAAGCTTCACTTTTGAGAGGACCTCATTAGTCTCCTCTTAACTGCTTAAAGCACACAACTGCTTAAAGTTTTAATGCCATATCACCAGAAAAACATGTCCCCAGCCCATAAACACATAAAAATGTCTGGGGGATAGAATGTAAGAAAATAAAGAGAGTGCAGAAGGTAGTCTCACCCCTGAGGAGTTGCAGCTGTACTAATCAGCAAAGATTAGGAACAGCCCTGCCCTTAACAAGCCACAGCTGAGTCCAATAAGGATGAGTGCTATAAAAGAGTGGGTTAGCTGGGTGAGGAGAGAGCTGGAGTTTGTTGGCTGTGCTGTGAAGAAGAAGAAGGAGTCAGTGGTGTGAGGAGCTGCCCATGAGAGATCATCAAGAAGGTATGGGGCTTTTGCAATAAGATGATACCAACAATGTTCTGTGATGGGGCTTCTTTTCCATAGTTACCCCATGACTCACAAAAAAGAGCAAAATTCTTAGCCTGAGCCTTGTGTCATGCTATCACAGTTTTTGCTGACATTTTGTGTTCTGCGGGTCAGAATGTGGTAGGAAGGTGTTGGAGTCACGGTTTTTGGAAAGCATGATTCTAACAGGCATAAATCCTGAGGGTCCTTTAGACCGCCTTCTGAAGCTGCTGAAGCCAGGCCTGTGGGCTTTTTCCCTCTCTTACAACTATGGCCGTAGCAAACAGTCCAATGGAGATGTAAGAAAATAAGCAGATTTTTGTCCCCACAAAAACCAAACAGCTGTGGAGCTCTACAAAGAACTATTTTCCCTGTCCTAGGAATAATCATCTCCATGAAGAGAGAACTGTCAGACCAGATCCTGGGAACCTGGAGAGGAATGTGGGGGGAAAATATGCTAAATCAGGGTCTGAGAGAATATTGAAAATGTTACATGAGAAAAGGAAACCAAAGTCATCCTGATACTAAAATTCTGATTAGACAAAGGTGTTCCTCTCCTGAACTTCCTAATTTAAGTAGTTGCTTCTTTCCTTTTATGAGTATATAAGTTCATTCCTGTTCTTCCTCCCCAAAAATTTGTCTGGCGTGTCTTCAAAGAAAAATGTCACAGGACAACAGTGTGCTGCTAGGGGAAAATGTCAAGGTGAAGCCTGGCCATACATCATCCCCAAATGCTGAGGCACGAGGATTTCAGGGGGGAAGGTGTTTATCATATGATATTGTTCTATTACAATGACTCTATATTTCTGTAGTGCCAGGTGATGGATGTGTGCTGGCTGTGATCATTCTCCTCCTGCAGCAGTTTGTGGTTCACTGTGGCCCTGTTAAACAGCTGCATCCTCATCACTGTGGCCAGGGGCATGTGCTGGCCACAGCCAGCCTGGGCACAGCACAGCCCCCAGTGCCAGGGTGTGCAACCAGCATCTATCCAGGAACAGACAGCGCAACAGCAGCAGCTGCTCTCCTAAAAGCTTTGTGAGAAATGCTAATCACTTCCAAAAATTTAGAAGGTTTATTAAAACCTTATTAAAAAAACAATACAACAGAAGACTAAATTGAGAAAATATTACAGCAATGGGAGCAGAGGATTTTTCCCACCATGTGCTCATCCTCACAATGAATGTTCTGCCTTTTAACCTTTTAGCCCCTCCCAAAATCTTGTCAATTGACTCCTTCCTTGCTGTCCAGTGGTGGAGATCACTGTCTTACGCCTTGATTGGAGGCCAGGCGTTGCCATAGTAACAATCCCACCCTCCCAAATGTCTCAAACCCAGGCCACCCCCTGGTTAGCAATGCAAGGGGGTGAAACGTAACTATAAATCTTTAAAACTTCTCTTAACATATACATAATATTTGCCTTTTAATTGTGAGAGTCAGCTGTCATATTACTCGTCCATCACAGCTTCTAATGAAGATTATTTGGCAATATGGATGGGCAGCTTGTGTGAAACACAGAAAACAATATACAGGGTGTGAGTACAGTAAAACAATATTCGGGGAGTGACCACAGTTGGGAGCTGGAGCTTCATTTGGGGATGTGGGAGGGATGTCCTGAGTGCATCATCTCTCAGGGGTTGGGTCCCAGCCCTGCCTCTCCTCTGAGTAGGACAGAGAGCAGTTGTGCTCCCTCAGTGCCATCAGGAGAGCTGTGTGACACAGACAAAGCAGCACATCTTGTCACAGTCATGTGTTCTGGACCATTTCATTGGTGTTTTGGGGGGGCATTTTTATTTGGTTTTAAGGCAACAGGCTTGGAGGTAGAATTAGAACTGAGCCACCTGCCCATTTCAGGTGGCCCTGGTAGCCAGAGAGTGTTGGTGTGAACTCCCAGCCAGTCCGTAAAGTCTCAGTGACATCAAAAAGGGCAGTCATGCAAATAGCCCAAGAAGGTACTTACATAAATAAGCTTTTCTTCATTAGGAAGTAGAAAACAAAACTCTAGCAGAGCTTGTAGACACCTCATTTTTTAAATAAGGCTATTTTTTTTTTAATGAACAAACATGATGAAGAGATCTGATTTGTTTGTGTGAGTACTGATATGTCTGTGTGAGAACATTTATTCTTGTCTTTGAGTGCTTGCTTGTCCCAGAATAATTTGCAAACTGAGTTTGTACTGAAATTTTCTTACGTTTCTGCTAGTACCCATAGCCTTGGAAACAAAATATTTTTATTTCAGGTACTCATTGAAATTAATGAATTAACATGGATGTTAAATAATGCCAAAATTTTATAGTGTATTTCATAGTGCATCACAGGTATTTTCAGGAATAAATGGGAGACTTCGTAAATATGATCAAGATCCTTCCAGTTGGACTGGAATCAGCGACATGTACTTGTGGAAATATCTACACTTTGTTTTTATTCACTGAGCTATAACTGTGCCCAATATAGTTTTTTTACAGCTTTGGGTACTTTGCTATGGGAAATCTTGACTTGTTTTTTACCTTCCCAAGGCATGGCCTGTTGAGATTTGGGACTTCAGATAAAAATACTCTTGGCACAATTTCGGGGGATGATGGGACTATTACTGAGCAGAAATTGTGTATGGAACAGAGCACAGCTGAGAGTGAACCTGAAGGAGACTTCATTCCCTCATCCCAGCATCAGCTCCAATGGGTTTTTACTCTGAGCCACGTTGTAATTGCTAATTGTCCCCCCATTGTCGCCACATTTCTCTTCACAGAGAAAAGCAAGGCACAATTCTTCCCAAGAAATTTCTGGGATTCACATTCTCTGAACCTCAGAGAAAGAAAAAACAATTCTTATCGCATTTGTTGCTCCTGTGTTTGTTCACAAGTGGAATGCATTGTGGAAGATTGTTTACCTGAAGGGAATTGATAATTGGATTGTGGTGTGAGTGTTTTGATTCACTGACCAGTTGGATCCAGGTGTGTCAGAACTGTCAGCTGACAGTCACGGGTGCTGAGCAGTGGAGTGCAATTGAGTGCTTGGCAGATTCAGTTTAGATTTAATGTAACATAATGTAATATAATTTAGTATAATATTATATAGAATATAATATTATACTATTATACTA
>NW_005054519.1:88600-95273 GCF_000277835.1 Geospiza fortis
GTAATTATATATAATTATATACTATTATATATACTATATATATAATTATATACTATATAATATTATATATTATATATAGTATCTATTATATGTAATTATACAATTCTATATATATATATATAATATGTACTATGTAATTATGTATATAATATTATACTAATATAATATAGCATAATAAAGTCATTAATTAGCCTCTGATATCAGTGGAGTCCTCCTCATCATTGCTCCCTGCCACGAGCTTGTATTGCTCTGAGAGCCCCTGGCAGAGCAGAGCACTGCAGACCTGGCTCTGGGGGCTCTGCCTGGACAGACAGACTGCTGAGCACTGGGGGTACATCCATGGCATCCCTCTCCCACACAAGGAGAAATCCTTCCCTCTCCAGGTTAGTCACCCTTTTCAGCAGGCCCTCTGTGTCTGCAGAGTGTTTTAGCTGACACGTAGCACTCTTCACAAAAAATAACTGCAGAGAGGTTTTCAGGGAGCTTTCCTGTGGCTCCCCAAAGCCTCTACTTTGGGGAACCACAGGAGGAGGGTGAGATGTGTCTTTGTCTTTATTGCCCCCAGTGTTGTTCAAGTCAGGACCAGCTACATTTTGCCTTGTGTAAAAATCATGCATTTACTACCAGAAACCTGAAATGGGAGAATTTCATCTCATTTAGAAGTGACCTTGCTAGAGAGGCCTTGAAATCTATCAAAATATGCATTTCTACCTTCCTTAAGAGATACTGCTCTTAAGTAATTTGATGGCAATGGAGATAATAGGAAAATGATCTGAATCTTTGCTTTTGCAGAGGTATGTTTGACTATTATTCTGCCTTTCTACATCAAGAACTCATTCAAGAGAAATATGTGGAGTGGATTGTTCAGGAAACAAGATCAGTTTGTTTTATATCAACAACATATTCAAGCAGCCCAGCCAAGCTGATATTTCTTCTGTAATACTGCTCCTTTTGTGCCAGTGCAGGGAAGGAGGTAGACAATTTAGGTTAGGTTGGTTTTTTTTAATAAGTAGTGGCTTTTTTTTTTAATGTCATGCACATTCTTCGTTTACAAATTTGGAAAATATTTGCAAACATTAATTCCATCTTTTAATGACATAAATTAGCTAGTAATCAAGATAAACAAAGAATTTGGTTTGGACTTTCAGGCTGGATTGGAAATATGACGACTCAAAAACTCCAAATGGAAATCCTGTAAATACTCACTTGGACTTCCAAAGAGTTTGATGTGTTCTTTTCTTACAAGTTAAATTCAGCAGCAAAGCATCATCTATTTTTGAAACTCTTGTTCTAGGTGGGCTGCAGCTCCCTCTGTCCTGCTGTACTGTACAGACTGAACTGTAGATCAAACACAGCCTCACCCTTGAACCCCATCATTGTCATCAGGTGAATTCCTGGTCTTTGGAATCAGGTGAAAGTGCCTGCAACTGGAAGAACTTTTGGTTTAGGACTAGATCTCAATTAGATGTGAGAACCAGAGTTCTGGAAACCAGGACTGTCCTTTTGGCTGCAGGCCACATTTGTAGAGGATTAAGAAATAATGAAATATGTCACTTTATTCTGCCAGAACATTTTAGAGCAGCTTTGGGTGCAATTTCACATCCTTTGTGTTTGTTTCTGATTTGTTAGTGGAAGGTTTAAAGTGTCATGAAGCAAATGAGATTCTGGTCCTTGGGTCAGGCTGGAGATTTCAGTGAGATATATTACGTAGCTTCATATTTTTCATCTGATTTTTTTCATGTCTCATGAAGAGATGTTGAACCTCTAACTTTCTGAAAGAAGGGTATTCTTGTCCTCTTCACTTCCCTGTATCTTTGCACAACACGTTTTCAGTCCCGCTGGGCTGGCACCAATTGCAAGGACGTGTTACTTACATTCGGTTTTTTTGTTTTACCACATGCTCTCTAAGGAATTTTCAAGCTTACAAGGCTATGAAACTATAAAAATGAAAAAGATTGGGGAGTTTTAGGCTGTATCAAAGGTACTTTTCATGGCTTATGCTCTCTGAGAGTCATGCACAATCAGGTTTCAGACAGTGCTCAAATAGATCTGGAGTCGGTATTGTACCACTGACTCCATTATCAGCTGCTGCAGTCCCAGGGTGGCAAAAGGAGGCCACATCTTTTTGCTCATACAGACATCTAAAAATGTTGGCTATTGTGGGATTTCGCTTAATTCACACCATGGAAGAACAGGCAGCCGCAAAAAATAGATTTGTTTTGTCCATTGGCGAGTTACAATTTTGTCAATTTTTCTGGGAACTCTTGACCCACTGTTCCTGTTCCTCTTGCCAAAAGAGGATGAGTGCTCTGGTGTTGGCATTTGCTGGACCATTACATCAGAAGTCAAGAGAAATGTGGGGAATAGTAAATCTTGCTTTCCCAGTGGAATAAAGTTGATGATTCAGACCAGAGTTATCAACGGCAGGAGCTGCTCTTAGGGGGCAGGACCACGTTTGTGTTGTTGCAGTGGAAGGGCTGAGACTCCTCTAACTCTGGAGGGATGTTCACCAGACCCTCAGGATCTGGGCTGTCTGCTTTAGGTGCCCAAAGAGGGGCACTGGGTTTCTCCTGAGTCCATTTCCACCTTTTGTCCCTGCAGGAGAGCCCTTTGCAACCAGCACCTGGGGTTGCAGAACCTAAGCCTGAGGTGAGAAGGGACCTCCAGAGGTTTTCTTGTCCCACCCCACTGCTCCAGAAGGGTCACCAGGGTCAGATAACTTTTGAATATCTCCAAGCATGGAGACTCCACAACTTTTCTGGGCAGCCTGCACCAGTGCTTGGTCACCCTCACAGTAAATATGGTTTTTGATGTTCTGGTGGAACCTCCTGTGTTTCAGCCTGTACTCACTGCCTGTCACTGAGCACCTCTGGGAAGGTCCTGGCCCACCTTCTGTACCCCCTCCCTTTAGATCTTTATAGATCCTTGTCTCTTTTTGAAGAGATCTCCCAGTCCCAGCTCTCCCAGCCTTTCCTTGTGTGAGAGAGGCTCCAGTCTCCCAATCACCTCGGTGTCTCTCCACTGGACTCTCTCCATTCTCCTTCTTCACTGGGGAACCCAGTATTAGATACTGATTTTCCTCTTTAATTCCCATTTTTAGTGTTGCTATCAACACTTATTTCCCCCCTTCAGGTAGACATACACATATTGTTTTCAGGAAAATATCTAAATATCCACGTGGAAAATGGTCACAGCCCCAAGGCTGCCAGAGCTCCAGGAGTGCTTGGACAACATCTCAGGTGTGGGGTGGGGTTGTTGGGGTGTCGTGGGCAGGGACAGGAGCTGGGCTGGATGGTGCTTGGAGCCCCTTCCAGCTCTGGATATTCTCTGATTCCATGAAATGAAAACCAGTTTATATAATGGAAAACATCCAAATTTATA
Organism: Geospiza fortis; assembly: GCF_000277835.1. Taxonomy (NCBI): domain Eukaryota; kingdom Metazoa; phylum Chordata; class Aves; order Passeriformes; family Thraupidae; genus Geospiza; species Geospiza fortis. The sequence continues at coordinate 91,982 of NW_005054519.1, forward strand.
CAAGACCTGTGCCCCTGTTAGAATGGAATTCTGAAAATTTAATGAGCATTGGCTCTTACAGCAGATCAGTTTGAATCAATGAAGAAATTTTATCAATTTTCTAGGCACATGGATGGGGCAGAACAACTTATCTCCAGCTTTTTGGTCTGAGTGCAGGAGTGCCTTTTCCATCTGATAGGAACTCTGAATGCTTATTCTGACTTTGGGGAAAAAAATCCTCTTTACACTCTCCAGTGGTATCTTCAACGATGAATAATTAATTTTTTAGAGTGAAAAAATCATTGTAATGGAATTGACCTTTCCCTATAGCAATAGGTTCAATCACTTCCATCTGTCACAAGTTCTTTGCAGGATTTTAATTAATGGTGAAAAATGTTTTCTCCCCATGTCAGCGTGTTGTTTAGAATCCCAAGCACCTGAGTGCTTCAGAAGATTCTGGCAATACAATAATAATTGAAAAAAATAATGAAAAAGCACCAAACCTTCTGAGATCAGGACAGATTTCCTGGGGAAAAATCTGGAAAGCAGTAGAACCTCTATCTTCTCCCAGTTGGTCTTGAAGCCAGAAAATAATGACAAGTAATCAGTCTTCCCCAGCAGGCTGGGAGCTGATGAATCCAGATTTCCAAAGAGCAGCTTTGCAGCAACATGGCCACATCCTTTCAGAGAGCTGTGTCAATTACATCTAGCTGAAAATGGCTTTTTTTTTGGCCACCCACAGCCTAAAACTGATACTTTAGCAGGAGCAGTGACTGGACAGCTGCCACAGAGCTGCAGTGAGGTCTGGCTTCACCAGCAGCTGCGCAGATCCTGCGTGGGCATTGCTGCCTTGTCAGCAGTGCCTGGAGGGCAGGCGCACACCCAGGGATGGCTCAGCCCTTCTCTGGGGCAGCAGAGCAGCCCTGAGGTGTCCTGGGCACAGGGAGGGAGCCTGGAGCTCACTGCACACCCACCCTGCAGGGCTGCAGGGGTTGGGAACCATCCCTGGGCAGCAGGCACTGCTGGCTCCTCAAAAACTGCAGGCAGGAACTGATGGGCTCTGTGAGAGTGCCCTGTCACTGTGTGAGAGTGCCATGACACTAGCAGTGTGTCACTGTGTGAGAGTGCCATGACACTAGGAGTGTGTCACTGTGTGAGTGTGCCATGTCCCTCTGAGGCTGTGCCCTGTCACTGTGTGAGAGTGCCATGACACTAGGAGTGTGTCACTGTGTGAGAGTGCCCTGTCACTGCCATGGGTGAACACTCCCTCAAGGGGTCTCTGAGTGTGCCCTGTCACTGTGTGACTGTGCCATGTCACTGTGTGACTGTGTCAAGTCACTGCCATGGATAAGCATTCCCTCATGGGCTCTGAGAGTGTGCCTTGTCACTGTGTGTGAGTGTGCCATGTCATTCTGAGTGTACCATGTCACTGTGTGACTGTGCCACTGTGTGTGCCATGTCCCTGTGGGTGACTGTACCCTGTCACTGCCATGGGTGACCATTCCCTCATGGGCTCTGTGACTGTGCCCTGTCACTCTGAGTGTGCCACATCCCTGCCATGGTACTGGAGTGGCAGTGCCCCAGAGCTGCCAGCAGTGCTTTGCTGCTCCATGTTGCCATGAAATGCTGAATGCAATCTCTCCCCTGCTCACACTGCTGCTCCTGCAGAGCAAACCAGAGTCACTTGTGGCTGTTTAACATAAATGTTGCTGCCCAGTTCTCTGCTAGTTCATCATCTTTGCATTGAAGCCAAGATTACTTAAATTTTCACTGCTGCTTACCAAGGTGAGTGAGAACAGAGTTCCTCCAGCTGCCATGGATGCAAGCCCAGCTGGATTTGCAGCTGCAGTGAGTGGGGCTGTGTCCCTGCAGTGGTTGTGTGACCGTGTTCACAGGGGTTTTTGGATGAGGGAAGAGATGAGGATCTGACTCCATGTTTCAGAAGGCTGATTTATTATTTTATTATATATATTATATTAAAACTATACTAAAGGAATAGAAGGATTTCATCAGAAGGCTAGCTTAGAATAGGAAAGAATGATAACAAAGGCTTCTGTCTTGGACTCTCTGTCCGAGCCAGCTGGGCTGTGATTGGCCATTAATTAAAACATCCAAGATGGACCAATCACAGATGCACCTGTTGCATTCCACAGCAGCAGATAACCATTGCTTACATTTTGTTCCTGAGGCCTCTCAGCTTCTCGGGAGGAAAAATCCTAAGGAAAGGGTTTTTCATAAAAGATGTCTGTGACAGTTGTGTCCCTACACTGTCCCTGCAGTGGTTCTGTCCCCACACTGAGGTGTCCCTGCAGTGCTGGGAGCAGGCTGTCCATGCATGGCTGTGCTGTCCCAGGGAAGGCACAGCAGGGACAGGGCTCTGTGCTCTCTGCAGGGCTCTGGGGATGCTCTGCTGTCTCAGCACCCCTGCTCACACCCTCTGGCTGCCTCCAGGCACAGCCCAGGCTCCCTCCTGCCTCTGAGGGGTGGCTGAGCTCGGCTTTCAGAGCTGCTCTTGCTCAAGTCCAGCCGGGGGTGTAACAAGGCAGCGAGCAGGGTTTAGCTCAGACCCAGTTTTGGTTGCTGAGCAAATAGCAGCAGTGCTGCCAGCCTTCATTACAGCCACAGACAGATGGTCTGGACTGAGAGACCAGCAATTAATGTACAATGTGTTCTTTGTTGGCACTTACCACAAAGGCATTTTTTGTGTGTATAAACTGTCTCATTCTTAAAACTTATTTTGTTTTGTGACTCTAGTGCCTATATGGAGCTGGAGGGAAGTAATAATTCTGTGTAGGCTTTAAGTGGAGGAGTTGTTCTCTTTTTCTCAGCTTTCATTCCATGTTCTAATTACTGAACATAATTTTTATTTTTGAAATACTCCTTGTTATCACAGTCAGTTCTCCCTAATGTATCTCCTGCATTAAAATGAGCTACTTGCCCCTTAGTATCCCAGTTAAATTGTGAATTTTATAATTTCCATCAGGATCTCCTGCAGAGGAAGGAGAAATTTAAGTCATTGGAGTACATGCATGCATTGGGTCCAGATGTTTCCCTGGGTGAGAATCACTGAAGTTTTGCAACCTGACAACTTTACTTGTTACTTTTTTACATTATTTTGATCCTCCAGGTTATTATCAGACCCTTAACTCATTCCCTAAACAGAATCCAACATGAAATGAGGCAGATGTGTTCCTCAAAGCCATTTCTGGCTCCCTGACTATTCCTCAATTATTCTATATCCTGACTGCTCCTTTGGCTAGAGCTCTATTTCCAGATATCATTCCCAAAATTGCAAACCAGAAGCCACCAACTT
>NW_005054519.1:95321-107377 GCF_000277835.1 Geospiza fortis
TGGCTGGCTGTTGCTTTTCTGCCAGATTCAGGCTATAACGTGAGGCAGAGGTGATGATCTGCAAAACCAGAGTCATTTTAATGCCTCATTTACTTGATCCTATCAATTCTTTCAATGAAGTTGGAAGGGTTTTTTTTAGCTCTGCCTTTGAGGTATTTGGGAACTTATTTGATCAGGATGGAAAGTCTCAGATGCTGAGGACAAAAATATGTGATCATATAATCATAGTCTGCTTCATGGGCAAGAGATGAGATAATGTTCTGGGATTCATTTTCCAAAATATCTCCCTCCAATCTTTTTTTGGTCTTTTTTCACTTTTGAAATTGAATTTTGTATATGCAGTAGAGAAGGCCAGGCAGATAAAAATTTGGACTGTAATTATGAATTGTTATATGTAAAAATCCAGCTTTCCATTCAATAAGGAAAATTTTCTGAGGAAAATTCTTTAACATCAGAGATAGAGGCTGTTTATTTACAACCACACTTATTTACACTGGATTTTGTAGGGGAAAAGCACTGTTAATACCATTAGGAACATCTCTTTCTTTAAACATTTGTGGCGCAGTCCTCAGGTTAGATGTTGTTACGCTGGGAATGTTTTTCCCAGTATTACACATTTTTCCACCTCAATTCCTCACTATCAGTCTGTGGCTGATGTTTCTAAACTCCAGATTGTTGTGAAATAAGGAGAAATAAGTACTCATTGTTGGCAGATGCTGCTAATGTGGCTTTTCCTGACATTGCTTGTGTCTTCTGAGACTGGGTGTATTTGTGTGTGTCTGTGTATTTTTTGTCGAGTTTTTGTTTGTCTTTTTGCTTTGATGAGGGAGGGATTGTGCTTGGGTTTTGTTGTGTTTGTTGGGGTTTTTTAACAATATCTCAGTAAATTCTCAGCTGTATTCTATAGAAACAGATCTGTGCCTGAGTGATAGACACATCTTGCTGTAGTGGTGCTCCTCAGCTCATGTCACATTGCTCATTGTCTCGTGGAAGAGGTGCTTTTTGTGTCTAGGAACTGTTTCTTGTAATTCATTTTTTGTCTCCCCTCCAGCCCTTTTCCCAGAATTGCTTCATTCACAACTGCAACTCTTAAGCTTCTAAGAAAGCATTTAAATTTGAGTAATGCAATTTCCCACTTTCTCTTCCTCACTGTCCTGTTTTGTAGCAGCCTGAAATGAGAGCAGCAGGGTGTGAATTCCTGGGGTTGAGGGCTCAGTTTACCCCGGAGCACAATCCCTTCATCCCTGCCCTGGAGACACAAGGAGCAGCCACAGAGCAGTGGCTTGGTCCTTGGGATGTTGCTGATCCTGAAAATGCACTTCCTGGGAGCTCTGATGAATTGATCAGCCCTGCAGCTGCCTTGCATATCGAACAAAAGACGTTTTCCACCCTTTGGACGTGGAGAAAAAAGGATATAAAGGAAGTATGGCCTCATAAATCAATCCAGCTAAGCCATCCTCACAGACACCTCATTGAAAGAAAATATTTGTTTCCACTTCTCTTCTACATCATGAAAGTCTTCATAGTTCTGTGCTGGGTTAAAATATAGCTGCAGGACTGTGGAAATTCATGGTGGTCTGCAGTGAAGCCCTCTAGGACTGAGATTATCTGTGAGGTCTCCAACGCATCTCTTGTGTTTCCTACGTATGGAATAGAAAACATCTGGCTTGGGACTGAACTACTTGGGGAGAAATTAATATTTATGAGCAGTAGCTTTGTTTTAAAATACTTACCTTCATTCCAGAATCTAAAGGCCACGAAAATATTAATTTGTTAATTATGCTGTACAATCTTCTAGAGTATTTGGTAAAGGAATAGCTTTCTGTACAGAATAAGCCCTTAGCTGCCCTTTTAGAGGTGGGCAGTAGGAAATCCAGTGGTAACCACCCTTTCCTCCCCAATAACAGCTCAGGCATTACTCTGTCTTCAACTTTTACTTCTTTGTCCCACTCTGCTCATGGACATTGAGACTGAACCACAGCTGGATTTCAGTGTTTAAAACACCTGGATTTAATTTGTATAAAGGAGTTAGGAATTGCCATGGGAGCAGTTTGTTCACAAAGCCCAAAACCCAGTGCTGCTGGAGAGGCTTTCCAGCTCACCCCCTTGGATATTCCCATGTCACAGATCCCTGCCAGAGCTGCGGCACCATGCACAGCCTGATTTGAGTGGACCTGGTGGGAGAAGCCAAGCTGGGAATGCCAGTAAACACTTAGTGGTTTGTACACGGTGCCAAACCCCATTGTTCATATGGGGTGAAGAGAATGGGGACTTGCAGGTTAAATTGCTCTTTTTCCAGGTTCCGTGAGCTCTCTGCCTGCTCTCACTGGACAGTGAAATGAGCTGGACACGTGTGGGTTCTGCTCATGGCACACACCTGTCCTTCTCAGGCTGTGTGCTCATGTGGAATGTGTTTGGAGATTGTTTACCCACAGGTGATTGTTCCATTGGATTCTGCTGGGAGTTGTTTTCACTCTTTGGCCAATCAGGGCCAAGCTGTGTCAGGACTCTGGAAAGAATCACGAGTTTTCATTATTATCTTTTTAGCATTGTGTAAGTATCCTTTCTGTATTCTTTAGTATAGTTTAGTATAGCATTCTTTAATATAATATAGTATCTTAAAGTAATAAATTAGCCTTCTGAGAACATGGAGTCAGATTCATGGTTCCTTCCTTCATCTGGGCACCTTGCAAATACTCTACTCATGGACCACCCCTGAAACAACCTTGTTTTAAAATTCCCAATATTTAGCATTAAATTTCCATTTTTTTAACTTCAGAGGCTGCTGCATAAATCAATAAAATTGCCTTTTTGAGATGTTTTACATCATTACTGTAACATCAGGCAAGGGTTTGTGGTTGGCCTAGGAAGTAGCTTTTTTCCCAGTTTGGAAGCTGTTACCAGCAGAGATGTAGTGACCTTTAGGTTACTACAACTCTGCTTGTTGGAAAAAAAGATATTAAAATAAAATCTGGTGTAAAGCAAAGCTTTCCAGCCACAACTCAGCTCCATTTGATTTTGCATGGAAAATGTGGTGAAGCTGCCTTAGCCCTCATGGAAGTGAGAAAGTGCAAACTACAACCACACACCTGCTTGACTGCAGCTTTGTTTTTCCTGTGTGGGTGGTGAGGAAGCGGCAGAGATTCCCCAGTCCCTGGTGTGGTGCTGAGGTACCCAGTGAAGAACGGAATTCCCACAGTTCAGTGATAAAGTACTTGATTTGCTCTGAGGTGGTTTAAGTGTTTGGGGACTGCAAACAAAGATTATTTGGCTTCTTGGCTAAAGCATAGAATTTATGTGATAATTCACAGAATCACTGGGTTGGAAGAGACCTTCAAGATCATGGAGTCCAACCCAGCCCCAACAGCTCAACTAAACCCTCGCCCCCAGTGCCACATCCAGGCTTTGTTAAACACACCCAGGGATGGGGACTCTGCCACCTCCCTGGGCAGCCATTCCAGAACTGTATCACTCTTTCTATAAAAAACTTTTTCCTAATATCCAACCTGTATTTCCCTTGAAGCTCTATTTTATTTGAAGATAATTCCAACCTGAACTTGTCCAAGGAAGAAACAAAGCCTTAGAAGAAAGGTTCCCGCTCCCAAAGGCAGAGCTGGGGTGAGTTTTTATTGTGATTTATGTAGTCAAAAACAAAAAAAAAACCCAAAACATAATAGCTATGAGCAAAAATATATTTTTGGAGAGAGAAGCGATCTGCATTTTTAGTAACATCATATTGATGAATATTTCAGTGGTGCGAACATTAATAAATATCCTCAGAACTCTTAAGATTTTTACAAGCTTGGCCACCTAAAAGTGGTCGAAATTTTTAATAATGTCTTAAAATGCCTGGTCATCAACAAGATAAAGGGCATATCAAACAGGATTTAATGCTTTTGAAATGTCAAATAACACTGATGCCTTAAAACAATACGAGTGTTTTAATTTCTGTGGCATTTTAAAGAAGTTAACTTTGCAATTTTATTGCAGGACGTAATGTGCAATTGTTAAAACATCATCAAACTGATTGCTTTATTTGATTTAAAATGTCATATTCAGTACAGTGATTTTCACTCATTAACATTAAACTTGGGGAGAGCCATATGTTAAAACAATCTTGTCTATTGAATGAGCACACTCAGTTAAGTAATATGAGCAGAAAAAATGTGAGACTTTCTACTAAGCACTTTTATCCCCATTTTTAAAATCCTCTAGACTTCATTAGGACAAACCTAATCCTGCAAATGGTAAATCATTCTATTTATAGATTGCATGGCATTTTGATATTAAAATGCATAAAATCTGCCAATAGTTTAGAAATGAAGCATCAGCAAAGAGGATTATTGGTCTACCTAAATAATAATACAACCATTAAGAGGATAACATTTTCCAATTGCAATTACATGCCTTTATTTTAAAGAAGCTATCATTTACAATAATTTGGCAGATTCAGTCCATATTTCTTTCACAAATTTATTTCTTCATTATGCCTCAAAACAAATTTATGGTGCATTTATGTTTGTGAAGATAATTTGCTTAGTTTATTGTGAATGGAAATCAGTAATTACATACAATCTCATTTTCTACAGACATAAAGTTAATTCATGGTAGTAATTTTACACAGAATATTAGCCTGTGTTAGTTATGATGAAAATGTTACAGTGGCAAATGCTCTATTGCAGTATAATTTCCTTGGACTTGGTGAAAAGGAAATACTGACTTAGTGAAATAACACTTAACTCATTGATTTTGTGATAATTCTGTGTGATTCTAAAGATGTATTAATGATTACAGGGAAAATCCTTATCTGGGACTAAAAACAGAAATTCTTTTGTGAGTGGGGAATGGAAGCTTATGGAAAAATAAACATTTGAAGAAGTTCAGCAGCAGATCAGCACTGCCAGATTCTGGAAGTGAGCCTTTGATATTGCTGATGAAAGCAACAAATCCCATTCTCCAAGGAATTCAAATGGAATCCCTGGATTTGGAGATCTAAAATGGGCGAAGCTAAATAAGATATCTGGAGGCAATGATTCTATATTAGCATTCCAGACAATGTTTTTGTTATAACCAGTCTTTTCAAGCATGCTATGTCTGAGCCTTTTGTGGCAGATACTAAAGAAAATTATATTAAAGGGGGGAAAAAAAAAAGGAAGATATTATTTTTTCTCATATCCTGGATATTTACCCAGAAGCATGAGCAGTAATTCAATGTAAAACTAAATGTTTTGCCCTGGACATTTTTGGGTTTACAGTGCATTACTCCAGTTCTTTGATGGAGATTCCACCTGAGAAGCGGAAGAGAAATCCAAATTATTCATTTTCTCCCCCACCCCAAAAAAAGCTGTTGAAACACAAATATTTCTCATGGGAGGGGAAAACAACAAAGGAATAAGCGACATTTTATTTTTTATATTTTATTTTATTTATTTTATTTTTTTATTTCTTTGCAGAACTGTCTGCACTGCTGGCCTGGCCTTTGGATATTGTGATATCCAGTGGCAGAACTCTGAGCCAAGCTGTCATTTGCCTTACACTGAAGCAAAAATTCATAAAGCTGTTCTAGGAATTTTAATTTCCTTAGTTTTCTGAAACAGTTAAATAAGGATAATTTACCATTTTGGAATGAAATCCTTAGGGATTGGGTAGTGGTAGTCCTCCAAATATGATGTTACAGAAAAGTGTTGCACTCCCAGCTGAACAGAAGGGACACAAATCTGTAATTAGCCTTTATATCACAAAATGTATGAAAATCTTACACACTGTAAAATATCTGCCATCTCATTAAAAGTAAATGAGGTTTGGCAAACTCTGGATCTGTAGAATGAGATTATTTCCAAAGTGTTATGCTGTTAAGAATTTTTAGAGGGATCTTTGATTTCAAGGACTATGGTAAGTATAGCTGTGTGTAACCCATAAAGTGTTATTGCATAGGATTTAAGAAAGTATTTAATTATTTAGCCTGAAGTTGCATTTAAAATAAAGAATGTGAAGCTGTCATGGCTTTTGAAAAAGTTGATTTTCATCTTTTCGGTTGATGTCACAACCTGACCCAAAGTAATGCTATCAAAAATAAGGAATTCCAGAGGGAGGAGTTCTTTCCATGGGTAAATTCCTCCTGTGCCCAGCCTGAGCCCAGCCTGAGGCCGTTCCCTCTGCTCCTGTCCCTGCTCCCCCTGGCTGTCCCCTCCTGGCAGGGAGTTGTGCCATCCAAAAATATTTAAAGAAAATTTAAAAAATCAGTATGGAATTAATTCACTTCTACAAGACCAAAGTCCTTTTTTTATCTTAAAACCTGATCTTTCCTACTCTGAATAGAGATAATGTTTTGTTTTGTTTTTTTTTTTCCCTTCTCCTTTCCTGGTCTTGCATTTTTTGTGTATCATGTGAAATTTGTTTTTTTGGCAGAGATGGCCCTGTAATGGGTTCATGCTGTTGCTGTCTGCCTGAGTCATTGATTTTGTTTGGAATTTCTAAGTGCTCCTGGAACACAAATTAAGAACAATCATTAGATTCTGTATCTGTGCATTCTCTTCCAGTAAGTTCTTAAAAGTTTTAAATCAGGCACAAATATGCATAACACCTAACAGAGAGAGCCCAATATCAGTTAATTTCTGCTTTAACAAAAGAAATAAATAGCAGCTGCTTTATAGCCTGTCATTTTGGCACAGCAGAAAACTGGTAAGTTGCCAACTTACCCAAAGGTAGAACTTCTTATTTTATAAAATAATGAATTAACAGCAACAGTGAATTTTCAGTCTGTTGTATTGTCTGTCACAGCCTTCCCTTTGTGCTTGGAATTTGAGACTTTATATGGGAGGCTGGAATGCTTAAGGGGAATATCTTTAAATGAATTGTGCCCTAGAAGAACTGCTGTGGAAGTGTAAAGCCTGAGAATTAAAATAGTGAATATAACCTTGGTGGGATCAAACAGAAGCCATAAAAATCCCTTTAAGTTACATGATTTGTCTTACAGGAATTGGTATGTGTATGTATAAAAATGTAAACACTGAGATATTTTTTCAGTTTCAGAGTCCTGATGAGTTCTGGATTTTGCCAAGAGGAATGAATTCCCAAGTGTGCAATGTCCTGCTCCATTTCTAGGGGAAATACTGAGGGGGCAGGTGTCACTTTGTTCCTTAAATCTTCACAGTCAGTGGCCTTTTTTTCATCCAAACTCCTACATTGCTGCGTATTCAGAGCTCTTAAGATGTGAGGTTGTCTTTTGAAAGGACTTTTATGTATATAAGTTTATACACATTTGGTAAAAACTAGATAAAATATTCTGTAAATCAGAATATCTCAAGGGGGAGATGAAAGCAATTGGAGACTGCAACATGTCACTCCAGAAAAACTTTTTGTTCAAAGAAATACTTGCATTATTAGTTCAAAATTAACTCAGAAGTATTACTTTGAGGAAAGGCTACATGAACTTTGAAATGATGCAGCAGAGCATCAAAACAGTCACAGTAATGACTTGTGATGTTGTGGGTGCCAACAGAGCTATCTCCCCTTAAACAGATCTTTCAAATACAGTGGTTTTTTGGGTTTTTTTTACTATTAGAGCATAGACTTCTTATAACTGAAAAATAGTTCAAGAGAAACAAAAAGAGACTCAGTCTACCTCTGCAGTGATCAAAAGACTTGGCATTCTAAAGTATTCATTTTACCTGCTGAAAAAATAAGTATGGAAAAACTCTGTAGAATGGTTGAAATTGAGTTTTCAGGCTATTAACAACTTTAAAAATGGAATCATGACACAAAGTTCATTTCCTCTTGCTTCTCATTTTCCAATGAAGTGCTGTAATTTCTGTCCAGGTGGGAGGGGTTTGTAGGAAATGCTTTGGAAGGAGCAAGCTCCAGGTTGGCTGGGAATGTCAATGAACGTGTCGTGGTTCCATCCCAGTTTCTGCTGCTGTAAAAGGAGCAGTTCCCTTGTGCTGCCACCCTGACTCCTCCAAACCACAGGGAGCTGGGAATACTCCACTGAGCCATTACTGGGCTGATTCCAGAGTTATTGGCCTTGCAGGAGTTTTCTCCCCTCTGCCGCTCCCGCGTTGCTGCTGGGGTCAGGCTGATTTGTTAGCAGGCTGTGCGGTGCCTGCTAACCTCAGCCATGGATCAATGTGCTGAGCAATGAGCAATCAGCAGCAAATGCATGGGCTGTGCCCAGACAGCTTCCAGTCCAAGGGCTGGAAATGCAGAAGTTAGCTGGTGTTAAATGTGTCCTGCAGAAAGTTCCTGCGCGGCGGATTGATGGCAGGAATTCCTGTGGTGCATCAGCCATGCACAGGAGCCTGTGGAGCGCACAAATGGCTGCAGGCTGCCACAAAGTCTGGCACCACACATCCCTGCCCTTTCTTTATCCTCTTTCAGAGGCTCCAGCCCAACTGGAACTTGTGACCTGACATAGTTGTTGTGTTCTTCTGCTGCTCCTCTTGAAAGGCATTCTGTAACGAAGCCGCTCACAAAGGCAATGGGTTTTGATGTAGTGAATCAGAGAATTGCAGAAAAAGACAAAATCATCCCTGTTAGTTGAAAGAGGAGTGTGCCAAAAGAACAGCTTCAGGTACACAGAAGCCTTGCTGCCTCACAGCCACTTTGACTTTCATTAGTTTATTGATTGCTTCCAACTGTTGCAGAAACAGTTTGGGGCTGGAGGCTCAGGCATTGTGAAATGGCTCTTTGATTGCTAACAATTTAGGAATTCTGGTGGCTAGCAAAATGAGCAGCCCTAAATGAAGAGTTTTTCCTGTGTTATTCAGGGAGGAAGGGGCTCTAAGATGAATATGTACAGACTTTGGCCACACACAGACACATTTATCAGTGTGCCCCTGCTGTGTGACACTGTTGCTGCTGAAGTCTGCTCAGGTGGAGAATTGTAGGAATGTGGTTTTGTTGATGGAGTGAGGGAGTGACAGAATTATCCTTTGTCTCCTAAAAAAAGAAAAAAGCCCAGAAGTTTCTCTCCTCAATTAAGTAAAAAGACACCCCATAGGCCTGGGGGACTTCACCTCAAATTTAAGGATAGCCAATTGGACAGGGGCTAAAAAGTCCCACCTGGAAAATTTACTAGAAAAAGGAGAGACCAAAGAAACTAATGGCTTTTGCATGGTGTTTTACCAGAAGCAAGAACCTCTTGCACCTGGCTTGAGTTTTCTCTGTAAAGAGTTTTGTTATTTTGCCTTTTATTAAAACTTTTTTTTTCCAACACTGCAACAGAAGCCATCCTGCTGATTTTATGCTTTCTAAGGTAGCTGAGCTATCTTGGGTATGAAATAGATCTCAGAGCTTCTGAGACGTGGCCTGAAGAGATCACATAGCAGAGAATCACTGAAACTGGCACTGGGGGAGAACCTGTCTCACACAGGCTTCATTAGGACCTGGAGAATTTTCATGGTGTTAGGAAAATTAATCCACAAACATCAGAGGTTTATGTCCAAAAAGGAGACAGAGGAGTGATTTTTCTTTATTTGAATAGAGGGAGAGGCCATGGGGCATTCCCCTGGGATCTCTCCAATTTTTGGAGGACGCAGCCTCCCTTTTTATCCCAATTCCCCAGCCACATTTCCCTTCTCTCTTTCCCCCTTGGCTGAGGTGCTTGAGAGGTCCAGACTTCCCAATACACCTGATACCAAAGATTTCCCTCTAAGGTATAACCCTCCCTTTAATTTTTAATTCTTATGGAATTTAGGGGTTTTTCTTCCCTATTGTTTCTTTCATCTTTCAATGTCCAATTTCATTTATCAGCAAACCTAAAGTTTATTTGTAAAAGCAAATATCATTTTCCATTCATCAATCAGTGCAATCCTTCCCATTGTATCTTTTATCTTCCAGAGCTAGTTCTATCTACCAGCAGACCCACAGCTTGTTTGGAAAGACAAATCTGCCATTCCTCTCAATGAGACATAGTGAGCCAACCACTCTTCCATTCAGAAGGTGGAGGTACACTTAGAAATTCTGCAGCTGAGAGTTTAACTCCTGTCCCTCTGCTTTTATTAAGCACTACTGTCCTTCTCCAGAGAGGTTAGGTGGGTGTACACACAGCACCTGCTTGGTGATGACAAGGTTGAATATGTGCATTCTTGGAAGGTTCTAGCAGCAGTGCAAGGCCAGAATTTATGTTTTTATGCCTTTGTCTATCACTTAAAGCATTTTACTCTTTACCAGCAGAAGCTTAAAATCATTTCTATGGCACAAAGCAGTGTTATGTAGATTCCCCTGGAGCTGTGGAGAAGCTGAGGCACCAGAGCCAGTTTATTCGCACCAAAGTGCTTTGTCCATGCAAAACCAGGGCACGCAACAAACCAAGCCCAGGTGTCTCCTGAAAGCAGGGCATTATACTGTGTCAGGGAACTCCAGAGAACCTTGCCAGAGCCAGGATTAGAAAGGGAAATTGCAGATGATAGAGGGATGTAAAAACTGAATTTTGCAACATGGGTGCCCAGATCCTGTCTCCTGCTGCTGGGAATCTGAGCCTCTCTGAGTGGCAGCTTCAGAACTGCTGTTACACACCTGAAATTGGTTTTCCTTCCCTTACAATGCCTGCAGACTTTCCTTGGACATAGATGGGTTTCCTGCAGGTCATGCGCATATTTTAAAACCAGTAAATGGAAAATATTTTTTTCTTTTTTCCTGTGGCCTGCTTAGGTTACTTTTTTTCTCTATCTAAGGCCATTCTATGCACTAAAATTTTGATAAAGGTGGTTTGCTCTCCTACTTGCAGATTTCAGGCTTGACATTGGTTGGGGATACAGTCTTAGAGAGGATATCACAAGTGAGTAAAAGAGATTGTCCATCTCTGTGCCAGGATTCACTTTAGGAGTTTGTGAAATACCTGGAACAATAATCCTAGTTTGATCTGGGACAGTTTCTAAATAGTGTTGCAGTAGAAATACTTATTGACTGGTTTCTCCCAGTGCACACTCTTCCCTTCCCTTCTGTATCCAAGTGCAGGAGCTCGTGCTGCAGGTCAGGGATTTTTCCTCCCCACAATAACTTTGTGCCAGCCTGAGAACTGCACACAGCCTCGTCATAAATACTTTAAACTTTGCTGCCTCACTCCGGGTTCTGAGTGAGACTAAAGTGAGCCTCCAACAGCAGACAGAGCCCTTTTCATGTGAGTCTGCCTTCTCCTCAGAATGCAAACATGCTTCCTAATTAGGGCTAACACTGTGAATAGGCCATTATTCTACATGGTTCTGGGAGGCTGTTCTGCTGGAGAAAAATAAAAGGGCACTGGAAAACAGGTATCAACAAATGAATATTGAATGGTTTATTAAATAGCCCACAGCAAACGCTAAGTAAATATAATAAATCCTAGCTTGTGATGAAAACTGTAGCACTTGGTGCTGGTGGCAAGGCACTAATAAGTTTGGGAGCTGCTAGGCTGGCAAATGCTGGCAGGACTGAGCCTGTCAGAGGCAGCAGCCTGCAGAGTGATGCTGTGATCCCAGGCCAGTGCTCTCTGATCCTCCCAGTTTGGGCTGGAAATCCTTGGAAGCTGGGGTTGTGTCCCAGCTGGGTCCCTGCTGGCTGAGCCCTGCCTGCAGCGCTGGGGGTGATTTGGTGGTGCTGTGAACTGGGCCAGCATGAATCCTCTGTCCATCCCACACCCAGGGGAATTGGCATGTCCAGTTATGTTTCTGTCTTGGTTTGGAAAGACAGGTGCCTGCTAAGGAAGGCAGGAGCCTCCCCTGCAATGGAGAATGTAAACCCTCCCCACCCCTCCGAATTGCTACAAATTTTAAATTAAGGGGCTCTCAGGCGAAAATATGGGAGCAGGAAATAACAGTTCTTTAATAGGGAAGAAAATAAAAATCTAAAATAAACAATGCAGTAAACCAAAACAACAGTGACAGAGTCAGAATCCAACCTGACACCCTGTGGGTCAGGGTGTTGCAGCAGTCCCATTGGAATTGTGGCTCAGCCCTCCTGCAGTGTCAGGGGTGGTTCTGCTGGAGCAGGGATCCTGGAGAAAGGTGCAGTCTCTGCCTCTGAAGATCCAGGGGAAGAAGAGGCAGCTGCAGCTCCTCTGGGGAATCTGGGAAGCCGTG
>NW_005054519.1:107404-107703 GCF_000277835.1 Geospiza fortis
CAGGAATGCTTGGCTCCTCCCTCTGGGCTCACATCTCCCAATGGGATGCTGTAGTTCTTATCAGTCACACAGTGACATTCAATAGCTGTTATCAGCAGATGTCCCCTCCCGAGGGAGGAGTGAATGTGATCACTCAGAGAGAGATAAGGCAAACTGCCACTTGACAAATGACAACTGCCATGCAGATGGTAATAGAATACATGTCGCCTTGCAATCTGGGACAGCTTCGTAAAGAGATTTTATTTCCATGTGCCATTTAGACAGCAGGAGTGTGTTTGGGGGGACCATTGCACCATTCC
>NW_005054519.1:107722-111176 GCF_000277835.1 Geospiza fortis
GCTCTTAGCTGAGGTGGGGGCTGAGTCCTTCAGAGCAACCATCTGTGTGTGTGCCAGGCTGGGGCTCTGCTCTTACTGACACGCACCAAAGGAGCCCAAAAAACCTCAACAGACACCTTCTGACAGTCTCACTCTGTGAAGCCTGAAGCTCTACCTATGTATTTTTTTTTTAAAGTCTCTAAATAATTAAATATTGAAAAAAAAAAAACCACCACAACAAAACAAACACACAAAAAACCTAAAGGAAATCAAGACAACAACATTTAGCTCATTACAACTTGCCCTTTTCTCTGTCTGGGCATAAAGAACAGGAGAAGGGGACCAGGGATTTCAGCTTGCTCAATGCAAATCATGAACACTCACCTGATCTTTGTGCTGCTGGAAACTTTTTGAGGATTATCCCTCACTGCTCCCCATGTACAGAGACAGATCCTCTTTGTCTGGGAGCCTCAACCTTGGCATGGAGTTTTTCAGCCTTCTGCCCAAGGACAGCAGCAGGCTGCACTGGAGCTGCAGGGAAAGGCTGCTCAGGGGAAATGTGCTGTGTGACACAGGGCTCTGGTACAGCACACACCATAAACAGCCTCATCCTCTCCCTTCTGGAAGAGTCTCTGTGCAGGAAAAAGTCAAGGCTTTTGCAATTTTCCCCTCTCGTTTTGGGATCTTATCATCCATGTCAAGATCTTTCTGCAGTATCAGAGATTTGTTTGGGTTTAGTGGGGATGAAATTGTACAAATACTCAGAGGAATTCACACTCATGTTTCATCACTGAAGCACTTCCTCCCCATAGGTCTTTATTAATAGAGTTTGACCCATTTCTACAGCAGCAACAAAATTTTTATAAAGCTCTGAAAAGATTTTAAAAAATTATTTTAGCCATCTTTATTATTTCTTTTAGAAGAGCTATGTTTTTTGTGGGGGACATCTGTTGGAATAAAGTAGAAAAATTATAAAAGAAAGGCCTCATAATATCAGGCCTGCTCTGTTAGATCAGTGGCTGTCCTTGTCAAGCCAACACTTTGCAAGGTCCCATGTGAAAACAATCCTGGTATGAATGTTTTGTTAGCATAAAAATCTATTCCTGGGTGAAAAACAACTAAAACCATGAAATCTATCCCTTGAGAATCAGTGAAGAAAATATGTAAACAATTTAAGAATAGAGAGATTTGATGGACAAGTAAAATACCTTTTACTAACCAATAGAGTAATTGGCAAAAAAGCTCCTGACCAATTGGAGTCACACATGAGTTGTGTAAAATTGGATAAAAATGAGTTGTGTGACTAAAGAAGGGGCTTTTCCTGCATGAAGGAAATGGAGTCTCACCTGATTAATTCCAATAGACATCCTACTTCTCAGATAATCCCTCAGAAGGTGTTACAATTAGCTTGGAAAAGCAGAAGAACAGCAGAGTGTTGAGGTTTTGGCGTGTAAATTTGATGTCCCCCACTCAGAGGCAAATCAAGATAAACAAAGATAAATTATTCAGGCCAAAGTTGTCCTTTCTGTCTCTGGCATGAGTGAAAGGACACAAGCTCAGCTCCCACTCTGGGACCAGCCAGACTTGGATTGTCACTGCTGCTAATTCTGGGGGAGCTTTGTCAGTCCCCGGGCTGCAGTGAAAGCCAAGTGAGATTGCAGCTAAGCTGGCATTACTAAGTGGAAGGAAAACCAACCTAGAGTGGAAAAAAAGAGGAATAATTAAGGAAAATTACATGAAAGAGAGGGTGACCGGGGTTAATATCTCATATTTCAAATCCGAGGAATAACCACATCTGGCAATATCAGGTGAATTCAAAATACATTGATGGGAAACAAGACTGCAGTGTCAGGACATTGTGCTGCAATGCTTGCAGGAGTTCACTTTTTATATTTCTTACTGTGCTTTTCAGATAAGCAGTGTCTCCCAAAAGATTGACTTTTCCAATATTTAGCCAACTGGAGTTTTTTGATGCTTTTATTTTGAACTTCTCTCCCAGTTTCAAAACCCTTTCAGCCCCTTTGCCTTGCACCACCTGGTTTTACAAAGTGCCTTTCATTCCTCCTGCTCTTCCAGCCATGCCAGTGAATTTGGCTCAGCCTGAATGTGTTTAATTTGCATTTGCTCTCACACCAATTTGTGTGACAGGCCAAATGAGATAATAGGACTGTTTGGAAATGTAGGCATCTATTTGGCAGCTCCGGATGCTGCAGCCTCCCCACCTGAGTTCTGTGAGGCTGGGCAGGACCTGTGGTGCTTTCTGAACCACAGAGCAGGATGCAATTTGGAGTTTTCTGTTGTCATTATATTGCAAAAAATTCTATTGCCATTACATTGCAAGGGTTCCACATTGCTGGAGTTTTGTACCTCCTTGATGTTTCTTGCAGGCAGCTCCTCAGGGCACTGACTCTTCCTTGTCCTCACAGCAGCCAACTGACTCCAGTCCCCACCAATCCACTCTTTTATAATACTCTTCTTATTGGCTACAGGTGTGCCCTGTTAAAATCAGGCCTGCTCCTAATCTTTAATGATTAACCCAGCTGCAACTCTTTAGGGGGTAAGATTACTTTCTACACTACCTTTATTTACTTATATTCTATCCCCCTACAGTTTTCCAACTGCAGGAAACCTGCATGCAGTTTACAGAAAGGCTGGACAGGGACTTTTCCAGGGGGAAGGACCTTAAACTGCAGGACACTGGGTTTAGATAGGAATTGAGAATGAGGAATTGCTCCCTGGCAGGGTGGGCAGGCCCTGGCACAGGGTGCCCAGAGCAGCTGGGGCTGCCCCTGGATCCCTGGCAGTGCCCAAGGCCAGGCTGGACACTGGGGCTGGAGCAGCCTGGTCAGGGGGTTTGGGGTGAGATGATCTTTGAGGTCATTTCCAACACAAAACACGTTGTCATCTTATTGCTAAGCTCCCATACCTTCTCAGTGATTTCTCATGGGCAGTTCCTCACAGCACTGACGACGACGACGACGACGACGACTACTACTACTACTACTACTTCTTCTTCTACTTCTTCCTCACAGCGCAGCCAACAAACTCCATCTCTCTCCTCACACAGCTAACCCACTCTTTTATATCCCTCATCCTTATTGGACTCAGCTGTGCCCTGTTAAGGGCAGGCCTGTTCCTAATCTCTGGTGATTAGTACAGCTGCAACTCCCCAGGGGTGACATTGACTTCTGCACTCTCTTTATTTTCTAACATTCTATCCCCCCACAAAACCATTCTCTGGTTCTGTTGTGTGTGGACATTTTGAACTGGTGTGTCACTGGAAAGAAGATTGACTTCATAATGCTTGAATTAAAAATTCAAGAATTTCACTTAGTTCAGATTCCTTCACCAGTAGAAGAAGCAGATGTACCTAAAATATTTTACCCCCCAACTGCAAGCAGAAATCCAGCTTGTGTGGTGGCACTTTGTATACTGACAACCTTTGAGGTGTGTGAATGAAAAGAAATTGTCTCTT
>NW_005054519.1:111186-112203 GCF_000277835.1 Geospiza fortis
GGGAGAAACTTCAGTTCCGTCTTATCCCTTTATTAAAGTAAATTCTGCTGGTCTCAGCTCACTTCCTAGTGTCTCCATTCCATATTAGATATTACTGTATTAAAAAAAAGACAAATTGACAGCATCTGATAGTGAGAGTCCTTGGAATTGAATTAGCTCCTCTGTCAGGATTGAGGTCGTTGCTGGGACAATGTAACAAAATAATTTTGTTCACTGGCCCTTCACAGCAGCTGCATCTGAGAGCCAAAAAATCCCTGTGCTTTGTTTTAGTGATGTCAGGGAATGTCAGAGCGGAGATGCACAAAACAGGGGAGCCCGAGAACTTATCCAGAATGAGAATTAACTACACCAGGGTTTGCTTTCAGAGGGGGGAGGTCTGACCTGCTCTGGAGGAAGATGGGGGTTGAGTTTTGCAATTTTGTAATTGGAAATGACAAAGATGACATCGGAGTAACTCTGATTTAGTCTTTGCTTGCATCAGTTATCCTGGGGCTTTATTTCTCTCACTCTGCCTTCTGTTTCCCATTGGGTTAGACTCAGAATTAGATAGAAGATACTCTTAGGGTAACACACAAGGCAGAAACCTTCTCCTTGAGAGTTAGATACTGCAGGGAGCAAGCAGCTGAAAGGGTTAACCAGCCAGCTCTGACTCTCACACAAGGTCCATTCCATGTTCACCTTTCATCTTGGGGTTTTTTTTGTTGTCTTTTTTTTATTAAACCTACTCACATTTGTTAGCACCAGGAGAGCCTGTGATTGTGTACAGGACTTTACAAGCTGTCTTACCTAAACAGCTCCCAGTGATTTGTGGCTGAAGAGGATTTTTATCTTTCAGCAGTCTTGATCTAATGCATTCTGCCCTCATGTACTTATCAACTTTCCAAAGAATATGATTCAGAATTTTAAAGCAATGACTGTTACGTTTCTTTTTATTCTGATTTCTTCTTGATCTAACTTGCAATAGAAAAAGCACCAAACAAAAACAACCCTAATCATGGTACTAACCTGCTGTGCTGT
>NW_005054519.1:112283-126998 GCF_000277835.1 Geospiza fortis
CCATCTATTTGATTTACATGGAATAAAATCTTGATTCCACATTATCCACAAGGTAGAAATATTGACATGTTCTTGCATACTATCCAGAAGTGAAGCAGAGCTGGTTAAAAGCCTACCAGAGAATGAAAATGACGAGGAAAACACTGAAATTTCAAAATGAGAGGGGGTTTTTTGAGCCTGGTAAGAAACTATTACTAGAGTGAAATTTGTAACCTAAAATTGAATGTTTTTCTGGTCTGTGCTGTGCTATCAAAATGGAAGTGCCAAAAGGAGAGATTTGTGAAATATTTACCTCACAAAGAAAATGTTCTTCTGGGAGATGCTTAATTTAGAAAAAAAAAATCTTCCTGGTGGTGAAACAGAAGCTGGGCAACACTGATCTAGCACTGCAGCCACTGGGATGTTAGTCAAACTGCTGTTATAATTAGCTGCCTGATTAATTTCAGACAAGTATTTTTGATACAAACCTAAAAATTCTTATTGCTCTCAAAACACACAAAAGCCCCACTGATGCTTGAATTCCCTCCTGTCCATTTATGCCTATATCAAGGCAATAATGCAGTCCTGGATTTAGTTCTAAGCCTCGTTCTTTTAATCTCCTCCCTGAGAGCATTGAGAAAGAAGCACGGGGCAGTGTTTAATTATCTCCTGCAGCAGTCAGTAGCTGTGCCCTGGCCAGGGGAGCATTATCTGCCTCCCATCAGCACTCTGGGGGTTCTCTGTGTGCTCTGCGCCCCCCTTGCTGGGAATCTGCAGTGACAATACAAACACAGCTGCAGGAAACCCCTCTGGGGAAAAAAAAAATAAGTGACAGCATCACTAGCCCTATATGAAAAGAGGGAGTGCTGCTTTCTCACTTTTTGGGTTTTTTTTGTCACACTTGGAAGGTCTGCATGGCTACAAGGACTGGGGAAACAGCATCAGAGCATCAGCTCAGTTTAACTGAAACCCTCTGACCTGCAGGGCCTGGCCTTTGTTAGACTGACTTCAGCCACTCCCTTTGTGTTGTTCAGGCCACACTTTGTATTTTTTAATATTTAAAAGCAAGTGCTTTTGCATTGAGGAACACTGAGAAGTCCCCTGCTGCTCCTGTGCTAGCAGGAACACATTTCACATCAATTTAGTTCAAGACAAAAGGTGTGGTTTTAGTTTGCTCAGAGTCAGCCTTCTTCCAGTTTAGTTACTGGTGGAAGGCAGCTTTCTCTCAACTCATTTATGTCACAAAAAGTTGATAGAAAGCTATTTGTGGGAGTGGGGGAAATTCCAGATAATTTAAATCATCTTAATGAGAGAGGAGAGGGAGCTGAGACTTTCATTTTGTCTTTAAAGCTATAAGGTAGAGGTTGAAGTGCTAAGAACAAGTTTCAGATGAGAAGAATAGTTATGAACTTGATGAATTAATTAGGGTCAAAAATTAAAACATGACTGCAATTCTGTACCTCTGAGTCATTTGAATATACTTGGAATGGCAGTGAATAAAAATACTCAGACTTACCCAAGCTAAAAATGTCATCATTTTTGGCTGACATAGGGAATATAGCTTAAAATCCTGTATGTCATTGAAATGCCAGAAATGTCTGATAACTCGCAGGAAAATTAAGGCATTTATAATGACAGAGCTGTTTTATCAGTGTGATGCTGAGAACTGAACCTAAGCCTGGGCATCAGAGCAGTTCAGCAGCTCCATTTGCTCTCCTTGCTGCAGGTTTAATAATCAGAGCAGCTGGGGGACCCTGGGATGGGACCCATCACTGTCACTTTGGCAGGGAACCCTGAGCAGCTCCTCTGCAGCTGAGGGCTGTGCTGGGTTGTTTTGGCTGGGACAGGATCTCAGTGAGTTCTGACTCTGCTCCATTCCCCTGCATGCCCATTTGCCATCAGGGCTCTTTGTTATTGCCCTGCTTTGTCTCTGGGCAGGAGGAGCTCCCCACAGGAGCTGCTCTTTGAGCACAAGCACGCTGCACTCCCCAGGCTGTTCTGTCACTGTGAGCTTGTTCAGAGTTTTCAGCTGCTGGAAATTCATTTCTCTCATTTCTCTTTGAGTACCTTTTTTTTTTTTTTATTTCAACAGTCAGGTTCCACTGGGGAGGTGATACCCTGGTTAGGCTCCAAACGATTTGTTACAAGGTCTTTTAAGACTAAACTATCCAATTAAGAACTGACACCTAGATTATTTTCCCTTTTAACACAATAACTCCTAAAGAGCCCACAATACAGAATTTCTGCCCAATTACAAAATGCCACCCAAACCCAAGAAGAAGAAGGAAGAAGGAAGAAGAAGGAAGAAGAAGTGTGGTGGTGTTTGAGGGTCCCCAGGACGAGGGAAGAGATGAGAATCTTGACTCCATGTTTCAAAAGGCTGATTTATTATTTTACTATATATATTATATTCAAAGAAAATTATCTATTAAAACTATACTAAGAAAGAGAAAGGAGACATCAAAAGGCTGGAAAGGAATGATAATAAAAAAACCCCATGACTGACCAGAGTCTGACACAGCTGGACCATGATTGGTCATCAAGTAAAAAACAATTCACATGGAACCAATCAAAGATGCACCTGTTGGTAAGCAACCTCCAAACCACATTCCAAGCAATCAGATAAATATTGTTTATATTTCATTTCTGAGGCCTCTCAGCTTCTCAGGAGAAAAATCCTGGCAAGGGGATTTTCATAAAATATGTCATTGACAAAGAAGCAAAAAGGAGAAACCCAGGACAACACCCTGTGTCCTCCACCTTGCTTCCATCCACAACACACTAAAAATCCCAAAACTTCAATTTCTCACCAGGTGATACCCCTACACTGCTCTCTATAATCTATTTCACACTTTTGTGGGTTCCAGTCTATCTTGAAGTCTGGGAAACTTTCTCCATGAGTGAGGGTCAGAGTCAGTGCTGCCCTGGGGGTCAGGGCACCCCAGAGCAGACACAGAAATATTCCCTGGGTGCCCTGGGTTTGCACAGGGCTGGGTGAGATGAAGAGACACAGAGTGTCCTGGTACCTGCTCATTGTCACCTCAGCCCTATGGGCCCTGAAATGTGGGCACACCCAGGGACCACCTCACCTGTTGGCCTCCCAACCTTCAAAACCAGACAGGAAAGCCTCACCTGAAAGCACAGATTATATTCATTTTTTAGAGGTTTCTTGTTGCTTTTTTGGTTTTGGAGAAGTCACTTATTTAGGAACACTAATGCACTGTTAAGGTATTAGGAGACAAAAGAAACTGTCATGATTACTCTGCTTTCTACAGGAACTCAGGAAAACAACCAAAATGAAGATAAAGCTCTGCTAGCATTACTAATAATACACTTGAAAATGTTTTCCTTCAATCTATCTTTTCTTCTATTGAATAAGAAGCTGAGTTAATAGGTTTGTTCACTTAAGACGTATGTGTGCGCTTTTAATACATGCTGGTTTTTTCTCCCATCATTTCATCCATGATGTACCAATTAATTTTCCGGGCTTGCAGGGTTTTTTTGGGTTTTTTTTTGAGTTTGTTTTGTTTTGTTTTGTTGGGTTTTGTTTGTTTGTTTGTTTGTGGTTTTTTGTTGTTTTTTTTTTTTTTTGGTATTATTTTTTCCCCCTGGATGTTGGTTTCTCTTTTTTCAAGTTCCCCTTTCAAATATGAATGGTCAGGATTACCTCCTGATAGATTCTCTAGGAGCTCAGTGATATGGCAGGGACAAACCTATCTGGGGACACTCTAAGCAGCCTCTTGACTTTACAAATAGAGACTCATAAAAATTAAAAACAGTTAACCAGGATTCTGCACACCCAGAAAATCAAGTTAGCAAATTTAATACCCTACATAGTACACAGCCCCTTGTGTCCAAGCTAAGTGTCATGTAACATATTTAAATGTAATTAACATGGACCTAGTACCTTGGGATGGTGCTGTTCCTAGCAAGACCTGGTCAGGAGGAACAGCAGAACCTTTACAGTGCAGTTTGATAGTAAATTCTCATTTATTTAGTATAGTTAAATAGGAAGTAACAAAGCTCTCATCCTCAGGGCTGGAATACAAACCTGCACATCCTGATTTCATAACCCCTGCTCTAGCCAGCAGATCCCACTGCTTTCTGCTGGGTTTAGTCACTAAATCTTTGTTGTGAAGTATTTCAACCAATGCATGTATCTCACAACAGAAACCTGAGGGATCTGCAGGCCCATGTGGTGAAACCCAGCCCCAGCCATGCAGATCTGCCCCTTCTGAAGCGAAGCCACTGAGCACAGCTCTGGTTTGCTCAGCAACACCAAGGCTGAACAACAATGTCAGATCCAGCAGCTGCTCTTTTGTTCAGCCACAGGCTGAAATTCAGGGGGGAAACAAAAACAGAGTCACACACCCCTCAGCAAAGGCTTGGAGAGCTTGGTGAGAGCTTCAGCTTGGAAAAAAAAAGGCTCAGGGGTGACCTCATCACTCCCTGCGGCTCCTGAAAGGTGCCTGTGCTCAGCTGGGGCTGGGCTCTTTCTCCAGCAGCACTGACACAACCAGAGCACACAGCCTCAAGCTGCACCAAGGGAAATACAGGTTGGATATTGGGAAAATTTCTTTTACAGAAAGGGGATAAAGTTGTGGAATGGCTGCCCGGGGAGGTGGTGGAGTCCCCATCCCTGGGTGTGTTTAACAAAGCCTGGATGTGGCACTGGGTGCCAGGGTTCAGCTGACGTATTGGGGCTGGGTTGGACTTAATGGTCTTGAAGGTCTCTTCCAACCCAGTAATTCTGTGAATTCTTTGAAAATGTGAGTTTATTTTGCCTCTGAACATCAGCTCCACCTGCCCAGCCTTTGGTGCGCCACTGCCAGCAGGCAGGAGCCAAGGCAGGGTGCGGTCGCTGTGAGTCCAGTCTTTAACCAGAGGAGGAGAAATTTGCTCAGTGAACATTTTGAGAAGTTTGTGCTGTTTCTGATCATCAGGCACACAGGCTGTGGGGGGAGGAGGATCAAACCAATCTCATGGGCCTGCACTGCACAGCAGAGAGTGCTCTACCTGGCACAGTGTCCCATGGAGCAGACACACTTTTACTGCTTTTGGCACACTTACGTGCCCCTTTCCCTCTTGGTTTTAGCTTTTGTTTCACAGAAATGCTGATTGTCTGTATTATTCCAGCTCTGTGGTAGCTGGCAGTTACCTGTCCTCTAGGAAGACAAAAAAATAGCATTTTAAGGATTATATGGAGTAAAAGATCTCATTAAGCCACCACTTAATGAAGAAAGCTCTCTTCCAAGAAAAGGGGATGGGAAGGACACTGTGTATTTTGACTCATAGCCATAATATAAATGTTCCTTTTCTCTGTGAATAAAAAATATATTCTGTCTGGACTTGATTTTTTTGTAGAAAGCTGTACATTCAGGTACAGACAACTGGTATTTTTTTCCTACAACTGATGTTATCTGAAAAAAATCTCAGTCATAATAATGGATCCCAAAAATGTTTTAGCTGGGAAATTCCTTTAACAGAACAAATTCAATAATTTGCTGTAGGGCTTATGTTTGTAATGTAATGCTTATGGCCAGATAGATTTATTATTGACTTAGTTTTTATTAAAAACAAGAGAGAAGGTATCAGTAGCTGACTTGCTGTTAGCCTGTTATCTGAGGAAGGCATCCAAGCCTTACATCAAAAAGGGCACGAATTCTGAACATGAAGATTGATTGATTCTTAAATGAAATACTTTTAATATTTCATGGGAAGGATTTTTCTGTGGCCAAGTAGTGCATACCATGAAAAATGTCTCCTGGGCAGAAAACAAGCTTGTCTACTAAAATTTGTTTTCTTTTCTTGAATTTGGGCTTTTTCCACCCTGCCTCTGATCCGGAGCAAGCATTTCTCCCCTCTGCAGGAGGTGGTGCTGCACTGGAGGAGTGTTGGTCATACCTGGAGTGTATTCTGGTGTCCCAGAATTCCCACCTGGGTTTTTCTGGGTGTCTCCTGAAGGTTTGGTTAATTAACACCCATGTAATAGTTGAGAGCCATAGAACTGACATTTGGAAAAAGCATCAAGCAACCTTGGGGTGGTGTTCACAGGGGTCCCAGGATGAGGGAAGAGATGAGAATGTTTCAGAAGGCTGATTTATTATTTTATGATATATATTATATTAAAAGAAAATGATATATTAAAACTATACTAAAAGAATAGAAGAAAGGATTTCATGAGAAGGCAAGCAAGGAATAGAAAGGAATGGAATGATAATAAAATCTTGTGACTGCTCACAGCCACGACACAGGTGGCTGTCATTGGTCATTAAGTAAAAACAATTCACATGCTGGGTAAACAATTCTCCAGATCACATTCCAAAGCAGCAAAACATGGGGAAGCTGAAGCTTCTCAGCTTCTCAGGAGAAAAGATCCTGGCAAAAGGATTTTTCATAAAATATCATGGTGACACAACCTCCCTCCAATCATCTCAGAGTTAGGCAGGACATGGTGAATGGAACAATGGAATTGCAGGAATTAAGGTGAAATTCTTGTTACAGGTGAAATTCTTTTACTCCACACTGGCTGCCAGCTCCTCTTTAACTTCTGATTTGTTGCCACCTGTAAATATGTATGATATTTTTGTATGATTTTTGTATGATATTGATGTTGTATGATATTTTTCTTTATTTACTGCCAGTCTTCCTCAAACTTCCATACTTCCAAAATTCCAAAATTCTGTAGTTTCAGTGATGGGAAGAGTGATGCCTAAGAATGTCACAGACCTAAGAGAAATGTAAGCACATACCTTGAATAGGAAAAAAAAAATCTCTTTGCACAGAGTAGATATTTCAGAGACATCAAATATGATTGCAGCAGACTTTTTTACAGACCCATGAGAGTCTCATGGCTGTTTTCATTCCGATTAAAGGAGCTAAAATTTCTTCAAACACACACCACCACCCCTTTTATAAAACTTCTGCAGAGTGGGAGTGTAACTTGATAGAAACTAATTGCTCTGGATTAAAGGAACAAGCCTGCAGCCTCCACATATTATATCAGCACTCAGAACAGACAGGGACGTTTTTTATGAGGAGGAAATTGCATTTGAAGTGCTCTCAATATTCATAATATCCTGGGCTCTCTCAAACCCTGGGTGTGGTGTTATTTTAATGGTGCACAGGGATTGGTTGTGTGGAGGAGGCAAAATTGGTTTGTCACAGATCCAGAAGTGATAAAGCTGATTTTGAAATGGAGATTAAGGCCTTGTGGAGGGGGGAAATGACAGTTTTCTTTAAGAGAAGAAATATTAACCCATTAATGCTCATTCATCTTCATTTTTATGCGCTTGCTCTGTTCCAGCTGGGTGCATCAGAGGTCAAATACTTTGATTCATATTTTCTGAAGGAGTTTGTTTTCATGCTTAAGTTATCTCAGAACAGTAAGTTCCTCTCTGAGAATGAACCAAATTCTGGGATTCTGGGTGTTTGCAGCCAGCTCCAAAGCTCCTGTTAGCAGCCAGTTAACTTGGAGTGCTGGCAAAGAGAGAGTGATGAGCCCCAGAGCTGGGAGGGGACAGGGACAGATGTGAGCGTCACAAATGCATCCTGTAAATAATGGCCTAAACCACAGAGGCAGACCTGGGCACATAAATATATCATCCCCTTTTGGTACGTTTTTATCTCACTCCCAAAGGGAACCTCTCTGTGCAAAGGAGATTTCTGACCATTAACAATCTGAATGAGAATTCTCAGTGCAATTAAAAAGAGGTACGTGGACTCTTAATGAAGAAAAAATAATCCACTAATTTCATGCTATTTTTTAAGATTAAACATTCTTATTACTAGGTTTAAGGAAGATAAAAAGAAAAAAAATATTTTCCCAATGGAATGAGACCACAAAAAAGTCAAAATCAGCTTCTAGAACTTCTTTTTTTTCACCATCCCACCAGGCAAAATGTATCAGGCTATTGAAAAACCCTAGAATATACAACGACAGTCCCTCAGTGTGGAAAGGAAACTTCCTCTAAAGGCATGGACATGCAAAGGCAGAAGGAACAGGAACTTCAGCTTTATCAGCCATATCAATATTTTACTGCAGTTACAAATTCACACAGATGCCAAGATATTTTATGTTGCCAAATGGTGCTTTTATTTTGCAGCACATGTTGTGCATTCTTTTTTAGAAGTGAACACATCTGCTGTGGCTTCTTCCAATCTCCATTTTTCCTTCCCTGCAATTTGGGCTATGAAGATTACAAAGCCATAAATCAGAACCATGGTGAAGGCAGGGACTGTGATTTACAAACGTGGTGCATCTTTGCCTCTGAGGATGCTGTGAGCAGTGCAGGGAGCCTGGGGCACCCTCAGCTTTGGGAGGTGCCATTTCTGCTCCAGCAGGGCCTTCTGTGGGGAGAAGTGGGAACTATTTCAGCCAATGTTCCCAAATATTGTAGTGATTAGATGGGGACACAGTCAAAGAGCAACTGCTGAGCTCTGAAGTTACTTGGGAGAGAGACAATCAGGTGGTGGGATGGGTGTGGGTTTCCATGGAATCTCAGAAGGGTTTGGGTTGGAAGGGACCTCAAGGATCATCTTCTTCACCTCTGTGACAGGGACACCTCCCACTGTCCCAGGCTGCTCCAGCCTGGCCTTGGGCACTGCCAGGGATCCAGGGGCAGCCCCAGCTGCTCTGGGCACCCTGTGCCAGGGCCTGCCCACCCTGCCAGGGAACAATTCCTCATTCCCAGGATCTCACCCAGCCCTGCCCTCTGGCAGTTTGAAGCTGATGCCTGAAGTTTTAGCTTTCATATTTTCCAGATTCTGCACTGCCTTAGTGTGTGACTCTGACATAAAGTGTCAGCAAGTTCTCCTCACAGCTCAGCCACACAGAACAATCCATTTCCAGCCCCAGAACCAAGGACACCATTGCAGCTTCAGGCCCAGGAAGTGTAAAACAACAGCAAATTGAGGAGAGCAAACTGGGAGGATGGGACTGCATAACCTGAAGCTGTAATTGGACAATTAACCCCAATATGTAATGGATCAAAACTTATAAAAGTGGGAAAATGTGTGACACGTTGTCCATATTGGGTGCAGCCCTGGCTGGGCTCTTGTGCTGCCCAAGGTGGATCATTGAGGCCTTTAATAAATCCCTGCTTTATTCTGTAACTCTGCGCAACCTCTGTTCTAGGGCAGCCTCTCAAGGCACCAAAGCCATTCCTGAGCTGGCACTGCCCTTGTGCAGTTTATTTTGTTACCCTGCTGCTCTCCTTCTCTATT
This sequence comes from Geospiza fortis, assembly GCF_000277835.1. Classification (NCBI taxonomy): domain Eukaryota; kingdom Metazoa; phylum Chordata; class Aves; order Passeriformes; family Thraupidae; genus Geospiza; species Geospiza fortis. The sequence goes on from NW_005054519.1 coordinate 121,488, forward strand.
CTCACAATTCCTAAGGAGCACCAGCAGAGTGTGAACAGAGTAACTTTATATAGAACCAAAACACTGCAGCATTGCTTGATTCAAAACACCACCTGTTGTTTCACTCCTGTAATTCCAGCCAAAATTCCTTCAAACTGTTGGGTCTGTTGCACTCACACTTGGAAGGGACACAGAGATCCCTTGTGGAGGGGAGTGAGTTTGCAAATGGGTGAGAACTGGCTGTGGCTCTCAGGGGTTTGCAGGTAACTGTTAGAAAAATGGGCAACACTTAGGTTTTTTTGGCCAAGTTAATATGTAACAAAATCTGGGGTCCTTGGTAACCTCAGAATTTGTTTGGAAGATCCGAATTTAGTCATAAGCCAACTCATTCACCTTACAGTGACATGCAAGTGACATTGTTTAATTTTCAAATATAATTTATGTGATGATATCTCCACCTTGACAGTAGGTCCACACATTTTGTGACTTTTAGTTGGGTATTTCCTGGTCCATGTCCCTCCCTGGTACACCCCAGAGACTGGCATGAATTGTAATGTTTAGATTTGGGTTTCTAAAGGCCTGTTGTGCCTCCTTCTGTCACTTTATTACCTGTCTGTGTGCTCTCTTGGTTTCCAGGACAAAGGGGTGTGGTGGCTTTCAGCAATTGCAGTAAATAAGAACAATTTTTTTTAGCTTTTCCTTGCCACTGTCAACTCTGCCCCTACCCCTTCCCCTCCCTAATATTTGTACTCTTACAAACAGTTTTTTCTTCTCTTGTGATGCAGAAAGATATTTAAACTGCATCACTTCCTTCTGCTTGTGAAGTTTCAAAATGAGGGATGTGATGTTGGCTGAGAGAATCCAAACATGGAGGTAAGGCAGTGAATAAAAGTGAAATACTACCATCAAGTCTTCATATTTTGAGAACAAATCACATCTCTATAAGGTGCTAGAGCAGCTCCTCACTGCTGAACACCAATGACCAGTAGCCAGTGGCTATTTTCATTTTTGCTGGTTGTTTACATTTTGCTCTTTACTGGTGAAATGCTTGAGGAGCTGGAGGTTTTTCCTCCCACAATGCCTCAAGTTAGAATTAAAGTTGCAGCAGCCTGAGCAGGAGTTAATTCATTCTGCTATTAAGCCCTCAGTTACACTGAGGCTTTATCATTCACTGCTAATAAATGGTATTTATAGTTGGCATATACCTCCTGTAGCAACAATAACAAATGTGTTGCCTGAGATAACCTACTTTATATAGCTGTTAAAAGGCACTTTTCATTGAAGTTTCACAATTTTAAAAATTCATTATAAACCTCTTGAATCCTCCAAGGACTGAAACAATGTGAGGAGCTGGATGTCTAAAGTGCAGGCCAGATTTTGAAAAGGGCTCAGAAGAGCCCACAATAGAGGGCTGGTTTTTAAGTATGCTAAGCACACAGCAGCTCCTAATGCCACACTTAGATCTGGGCTCTCAAAAGAGTTCACAAGAACCTTGTGTGCTGTGAGCTTTTGAAACACTGCCCATGTCACAACAAGCACTGCTGGGGACTTTACACTCCTCAGAATCTGCTAAGTCTGCCTTTGATTTCTCTGGATCTCAAGCACTTTCAAATGCCTGGACCTAAACAAAGATCTGTGCTTTATGTGGGATTAGTTCCTTTTATCTAAGAATATCATTATTCCATCCTTTCCTGTGATCAAAAAAATAAATAAATAAAAATACCTGCCATGGTGTAAGATGTTTGTAGGCTTAGGAGAGCTGGGCAGTATTTTTCCAGCTGCTGTGCATCCTCACTTGTCTCAACCAGCCAGAACAGGGCTGTTCGTTTTGTTGTATAAGCACAGCTGAGAATTGTGTTTGGGCACAGCAAAATTTGGTAACTCCTGCATTTCTTCTGGAAGCTTCAGTCTCTGGAGCAGCTGAAGGTAAAATAATGTGTGCAGTGGCTTGGCACCAAGGTGAGAGGAGCTTCTGTGCCAAAGGTGTCGCTGCACAGGAGGCTGTGCTGGGGTGGGGATCAGGCTCTGCTCCCAGAACAGGCACAGGACCAGAGGGAACAGCCCCAAGCTGTGCCAGGGGAGGCTCAGCTTGGACAGAAGGAGAAATTCCTTCATTCAAAGGTGGCTGAGCACTGGAAGGGGCTCCCCAGGGAGGTGGTGGTGGAGTCACCATCCCTTGAAGTGTCCAAACCAGGAGGAAATGGCACTGAGTGGAGGGGTTTGTGGGCATGGTGGCACCTGTTTGAAGGCTGGACTCAGTGACCTTGGAGGTCTTTTCCAGCCTTACTGATTCCACAATTCTCTGTCACCAGGTCCCCACCAGCTCCTCGCGTGGCCTTACCCAACCAAGAGGGCTCAGACCTTTTGGGCCAGTCAGAGAAGTGAGCAAATGGGATGGAAACTTCTGGAAGCACCCCAAAAATGCAGAAACCCCACAAAAAGTTCAATTTCTGACTATTGCCTGCAGAACCAAACCCCAATTCTGTGCTGTTCTCACAGCTGCAGGCCAGAGGAGCCGCCAGCCTGGGTAGGTGGGCCCTGTGCATTGTGTGTCCTTGTCAGAACTGCACTGTATGTGCCAGATAAAAAGCAAAGCCTGTGGTAAAGAGAAAGAGCTTGAGTTCTTGTATTTGCTCTGCCTGATAGTGAGGATTTCATTTGGATGATTCAGCTTACCACTTCTACATTTGCTGTGAATCAGTATTGAAGTGTCATGTTGTAGGAGCTGCCTATTGATGGGAACTTAAATTAGCATTAAGGAGCAGCCACAGACTTTGCAAGATAATCTGGCTTTATTTGTGCCTTCCCTTCTTGGCTTCTGTGTGTGTATATCTTATTACCAGGGAAAATTACTTTTCTTTGTGCTGCCCTTTAGAATTGGGAAGAAATTACACCAGTCCATTGAATGAACAGCAGCACAGAGATTAAACATGGGGGGTGTCAATCTGCTAAAAGTTACTGTGCTAAAGAGCCAGGAAAGCCTTTGAGAGGGATGGCAGGCAAGGAGATACTGAATTAATCTCAGTATTGCCTGTGACAATGCAAGGACTTCAGTCTGGGGGAGATGTGCTGTGCCAGAGCAGGGAAAGGAGAGTTTTGTTCCTTTGGGAGTGGTGCTGGAGAGTCACTGCTGTGCAGGAGGAGACCCCTCTTGGTGCTGGTGCTGATTCCAGGCTCAGGGGAGCAGAACAAATATCCTGGAAGCACTGATGGGATGCCTGTGTGGGAGTGTGGATAACCAAGCTCTGAAAATCCTGCTGGATTAATGCACATACAGTGGGGCTGAGGATTTAGCCCCCATTTACAGCTACAGGACTGTGGTTTGCTTGTTACATTTCTGATTTCCAAATCCCTCAAATACCTGGGGCTGTGTTACCCTGGGGTGTAGAACTGGGAAATTTCACTTAAATTGAGACCTACCTTGAGGTGAGGGGTGAGAGAAGAGTTTGATCTCAGAGTCCTTTTCACCTGGAGGAACAAAATGGCTATTTTTTTTCCCCCCTGACACTCTGTGAAACTTTTGGGAAATGGAATTAATTGTTCCTACACACTTCTGGATGGTTGGGGAGTGAAGAGCTAATGGTGTGTGGCTCCCTTCATCCAACAGTCCTTTTCTCACAGGGCTGGGCTGATGCTCTGTGGCTGCTGTGCTCATAATTAGCAGAACACCACAGTTTAGACCCATTTTAGGCTCTTTTGCAGTGTCCTGGAAACAGAGGCATTGCCAGGAGTGCCAGGCATTTGCAGCTGGCTCCACTCACTGACCAGTCCTTGGCTTCAAATCTGCATTTCAACCCTTGATGTGTGAGACAGAGCATTGGGGATGTTTGATTGACTTTCTAGTTATTACTGAGATCAAAGGCTGGCTTTTGTTTGTTTCTTTGTTTGTTTGTTTGTTTGATTTTTTTTTTTTTTTTGCATCAGACTTCTTTATTCTACCACTCAGGCTGGGTTATTTATTGAAAGAACTGCATGCAGAGATGTTAAATTCCAGGGAAAACTCAGTGATCCAGCATCACTCTCTATTAGGTAACAGCTGATTGCGCTGCCACTGCAGGAACCTAAGCACAAGTTTATCTGTTTTTCCTGGGGAAAAGATTTAGCTTTCTGGGTCAGCTTTGTATGCAGGCAATTTGTGTTTTTCTTCTCTTGCAGTGGAGCTTTGTGCAGTGTGGGTGGGAAGTCTTACCACTTTTAATAACATTGCTGCAATCCTGCTTTGGACTGAGCTGATAGCCTGATGAACCCTTTGGGCTCCTGGTGAATGTGTTTGGATATTTAACACAAACAAAACTAAAGCCTCATCTTTTCAGAGGCTTACCTCTCAGCCAATCCACTAAGGGGGAATAGGTTTTTTTGTTTTCCAAAATACTTTGAATTTATAAGGCAAAAGACAATCTGTTAATTTATATTTGCTGTATGAATTCTGTGTCTGAAGTTGGTGCCTCTCCAAAATACATGACTGCTTATGGAGCTTTTAATAATATGTTGTGGTGCTGGTGATGATAACTCATATTTAACTAGGCAGTACCTGTCAGATTGCTTCTCTGCTGAGCCTGGGAGGGAACCTGAGCTTTGCAGCGCGCTGAAAAAGTGCCTGGGCTGCAGTGATATTGGTGAATCTCAGAGTCTGAGAACTCCAACACTTGCATTTGGGGATGCAAATAATAATTTTTCCCTATTATGTTTCCATACCATAAAATCCCGGTAATTCTTACTCTACACATAGATATTTCCAACATTACCTGAAATCAGCAGTAGATCAGTAAAATGGGTGTCTGGGATAGGATTGGAGTTGGGAAAACATTTAAAATTTTATAATGAAACATGGTCCTTTGAAAAATCAAACCCACTCTTTGCTGATGCCCAACATGGTTTGAATGGATCTCTGAATTTTTCATTTTAAAAGAAATATTTATAAACTAAATTTATCTGAGTGTATATTGTAAATATGCATCCTAATCTAAATTAGATACATTTCAAACAGCCAATTTTTTTTTTCAGGTAAAATAAAACACTGTGGCCAAAGGCTATTTCTGAATTTATATATTTTTTTATTACAAAAGCTTAGGAACTTGATGTGAATTGGCTCGTGGCCAAACACTTCACATTTCTCAGCTATCCAAAATAAACCATAGTGAGATAGCTGAGATCATCTCCTTGGTGGATATCTTCAAATAGAATCTGATTCAGAACATTTCTGTGGGTTCAGGGATCCTCAGCTGAGCTCTGAGTGTGGACTGTGCTCCCTGTCCCAGTGTCCAGCTCCTGGTGAGCCAAACTGCTGTGTGAGGGGCAGACCTGCGCAACAGAACGCCCCAAATCTTTTAGCTGCTGAATACCAATAGCAAATCCCAGTATTTGTTTTCCCCATGCTGTTGCTCCCCCATGTAGCAGTAATGTTCTTTTTTTTTGGCTGAAAATCTCATTTTTGTCCTGAGAGAGGCAGCTCTGACCCAGTCTGGGTCTCTGCATTGCTGAAGGGAAGGGTCCCTGTGCAGAAGGATCCCCCAGCAGGGCTGGACCTGCCTT
>NW_005054519.1:127066-141040 GCF_000277835.1 Geospiza fortis
TTACTGCAGGCACTTGCATTTGATTTCCAGATAATCATTCTGCTGGAGAACACGGCCCTGTGCTGTTATAAGAGGATAAATAGAATAACTTCCATGGGAATTTGTTAGCAGGGTGTAATCTACCTTTTAATCCCACCACTGGTTTCCTTCCTTCAGAGAATTTGCTTTTTCTTTCCCTGATTTTATGGTGTGTTCCCAAGACCTTTAATACCATCCTGATTAATTCTGGTTGCACAGCGGAAAAAGGACCTTGAAGCAAAACAAAAAGCATTTTTATCCAGAATCCACATCTATTACTTTTGCAATTATGAGGATTGGAGTGTCTTAATTAGACCAAAAATAAAGCAGCTTTATTCTTCAGATCCCAACATTCAGGCTGTCAGAGGTAAGGAGAGAAAACCTGAGGAAAGCTATTAAAGGCAAAATGATGCCTAACACTGCATGATCATAGGTGGACAGATGTTAGCAGCAAGGCAGCAGATGTCCAACCAGACAGCAATAAACACTCTGGAGGCAAGAACACGTTCCCTGCCATGGCACTGGAGAGGAAGGGGAAGATGCAAAGGTGTTCCACCCTTTGGTGCAGAGAGAAAATGACCTTTTTATCCCTTGTGGGAGCACCTTGGGTGGTGGGGATGTCCAGTGCTGTTGAGAAAATTAATGTTTGAAGGGTTTTCTTCAGATGGAAGTTTTGGTTTTATTTGGTGCTTTATGTTTGCGATTAAGTTTTAATAACGCCCCTGTTGCAGATCAAATTCTGCCTTGCTATAGGGCCAACAAAAAACTGAAAAGGGCAAGACCAGCTGTGCCAGGGAGGTTTTTTGGTAGATGAGCATTATCCTAAGCCTCCTTTTGTTATCTTAGAGATATTTCACCTCAGTCCATTCTGCTCCTTCCAGGAGAGTTACCTCTTACAGAAGGTTTTGGATATGACCTGGTGGAATTAAGAAAATATTAAAGAGAGGGAAAACCAGGAGGAATATTTTGAAAGAATAAGAAATGTTTATTTGATATCTACAGCATAATCAGTGTCCAAGTGGAGGAAACAATTTTTTAGCAGCATGCTACTAACTGATGATTTGAAACAAAGAAATAAAAATATTCTTTAAGGTACAAGTGATTGAGGGGGTTAAAAAAAAACAGAGTGGCTTTTTTTTTTTAATATATCTACATGGTAGAACTGAATAAATTACTGGTCAAGTAAATCATAACAGAATTGTGGATTGTCCCAGATGAAAAGCAGTCCTGTTGGAGTGTGGAGCAGCAATAGTGTCCCAAATCTGCCCCAGCAGTGTGTGTGTCTCACAGGCACTGCTGCATCACACAAACATCACTTGTCACTTGTTAGCACCATTAACTAGACAAGTCCAAAATAAAGCATAGACCAGAAAAGATACATCTTCCATTCTATAAATTGTGTGGTGTGAAATCTATTAGAGCTGACAGAGAAGAGGGCTCTGAATTAGTGAGCAGGCTGATTACACCTCGTTCTTTATTCCCTATTGACTTTGGGTATGCCATACCTTTCCATTTCCTAGAGAAATAAATTAAAAGTCAGAACTAATTTGCCTGATGGAGGGTGCAGGTGGAATTTTGTTCAGACGAGCATTTGCACATTGTGAAATCCAATTTAACCCCTTGATGGGGTATAGTTTATTTTCTTTTGTTGACAGCTTTGTGGCAGCTAAAATAGGAACCTGATTAAATAGAGACAGTGAGAGATTGAGGTCTTGTTCTAACAGCAGGAGGATCAAGGCCTCTAATCTTATCTCCCTGAACACTGAGATGAGCTGAGGATGCTGGCAGTGAGATAAGCTTGGCTATTTTGAGCTATAAAAGACCTCAAGAAAAGAGAAGAGGTGTGAGGTGTGGGGAGATATTATTTTTCACACACACAAATAATGCTGCTTGTTTCAATACATTTGGGTCAAGTGCTGGGAACGTACAGGATATTACAAAGGCAGGGATTTCATTTTGCTCTATGGGCATACATCAAAGGACAAATAATAAGCTCTTGCTCCCTCTTTACAAAGAAAATACACGTCTGCAAATTCTTAAATACAATTCATAATTTATAAACTACCAGGAGCTCAGTAATAACAGCAGAGGCTGAGTGGGAGGAGACCACTTCTGGCACAAGTGGAATTGCTTCTTCTGCAGTCAAACTTTTAAAATATTTTAAATGGAACAATAACAAATCACCAAGGAAAGCCTTTTGTCAGCTTCAATGCAGACCTGTCTCTACAGGACTGTGTGTTTATCTTTTGCTCATTTATTTGGAAGTAACCAAAGAAATTATCAAAGTTCTGTTCCCCCTATGGTTCCTTATGCGGTGTTGGGTTTTTCCATTTTCCTGTAATACCTTGTCCCATGTCAAATTGCAGGATGTTAAATAAATTTGGGAATGAATGAATGAAGAAAGGAAAGGAATGAAACAACACTGGGCTTATATTTAGTTCTCCTTGATTCCTGGGAGAAAAAAGTAGAAGGAAAGCCTAGACACAAATACACAGAAGCATAATATAAAAAATACTTTTTAAAAAAGTAAGCCAGAACCCTCCACTTTGGTAAGTGTCTTTAACTAGTAAAGGTTTAAAGTGTAAGTTAAATCAATTTAGTTCAGCCATGGACCTGTTTCCTGATCTGTGGAGCTCTGCAGATCTGTGCTGGCTGAAGGTCTGCTGAGTCAATAACATCCTCAGTTTAATCTTGTACTTTCCTGAGCCCGTTTTTGAAACTCCTTTGGTTAAGGATCACCTCCTGCATTGTGTGGCTAAATGGGCTCCTGTTGTCACCTGAGAAAGTGCAACCAAAACATGATGTTCTAACTGGTAGGGCCAATCTTCTCTGATCAAAACACCACTGATTCAGTTCCACTCTCCACCAGAATGGATTTTGAATGTCAAAATTAATTTTTTGTTTGTGTGTAGGTATAATTTATTTTTTCCATTATAAATATCCAAAGCTCTCCATCAGAATGTGCATTCCTGGCATAAATTGCAGAGGAACTTGGTTTGTTTAAAAGTCTGTAATAAGTTTTTTTAGAGGCTTTAGATATTTTTATGGGGTTTAAAACCCCTATTGCCAAGTTGTGCTCTCAAATCCTTGTGATGATTATTAACCTTGATTTACACTTTGAATATCCAACCTCAGGGAGTGCCTCATTCACAGTTAAACTGGCCCAGCTGCAGTGGTTTTGGCACTGATACCCAAAACCTGAAATTTCCTTCTGGGGTTTATTGAACAGCAGAACAGAAGAATTTACACAAGAGGTGTGCAAGGCCAGCATTTTTCTGGAGTTTCCATCTTTCCTCTAAAATGTCTTGAAAATAAATTGTCAAAAAAGGCAACTTGAAAACTAGCTATTTTCCTACAAAGCTTTTTAAAAAATAAAGAAAGATAAGCAAACAGGGTTTTAGCATTAACAACAGCATCATATTTCATGAGATACTTCCCTTGTGTTACTTCTGCTAAGCTGGGGGTAGTGCAGTAACAAATTACTGGCAGCGACTGGACTTGAGAGGGAGTAGTAACCAAGTGCAGCCCATGAACTAAAATTGTGTTTAACACTGTGTTACTGCTCTCAGAAACCTGACACTTCATTATATTACTTTAATTGGGCAGTACTGAGATTGAGAAATACCTATTGAGTATTATCTATTATCTTATGTATCTTATTATCAGTTCATTAAAACAAAAAGTAGAAACAAATTTTCAGGGAAAAAAAACCCAACAAACCAACCAAACAAACAAACAAAAAAAAAAACACAAAAAACCCAAACAAGCAAACAAACAGAAGTAAAAAATCAAACTAAAACAAACAAACAAACAAACAACAACAACAAAAACCCAACAAAAATCTATGAAATATTAGGAACCAGAAACTGGTCAGATCCCCAGAAAGGCCTGCAGTGGGGCTTGTTTAAAAATGCTGTAATCATCTCTGAGCTACAGCAGAACCTCTCTTTGCACATTGACATTTTCCCCCAGAAAACGACAGCAGAACAAAAACCTTAAAACACCAACAAACAAACAAACAAAAAACCCCAAAACAACAAAACAAAAAAAAACACAAAAAATTAAACTATTAGGAACCAGAAACCAGTCTGATCCCCAGAAAGGCCTGCAGTGGGGTTTGTTTAAAAATGCTGTAATCATCTCCGAGCTACAGCAGAACTTCTCCTTGCACATTGACATTTCCCCCACCCCACTCCAGGTGCCTCCCTGCAGAGGAGTTTCAATCAGAAGAGGAACAGAGTCAGAAACCTGTGCCAGGTGTGCCAGAAGCAGCTGAAATGCTCATCCCTGCCCTGCCTGGGGTTATCCTGGGTGATGCAGGGATGGGCAGAGCCCAGGGCCATGAGCTGAGCTGATGGCAGGGGAGCAGGAGTGGCTCTGCCTGAGCTGTGCTGTGTGTGCAACTGCTTGGCAATGGAGCAGCAATTCTCAAGTCTATCACCAGCTAAAAACATCCAAGAAGCTGAACTGGGCTCTACAGCTTGAATGTATTTGTGCACCACAGACATTTATTTTGAAATTATTTTGATTTCCTCTGAGTGCTCCTGAATGGACGATGCCCTTTACGTTCTCCTCACTGAAATAATGAAACCACTGCAGTTAAGGATGCCAAGTGGGGGTGTAAGAGTGAAGTTCTGGGAGTGTGAGGATAAAGGGCCAAGGTAGCAGGATGCCACCCACACCTGCAGCTCAGGAATTTAGCTGTGAGAGCAGATGCAGGGAAAGGAGAGTATCAGGAACTTTCATTTTCACTAAATCAATTTCCTTGAGGCTGGAGGTTATTCTGGTTCTCACCCAGATGATGCATTGTGCTTAAGGGCTTTGGCTGACGTTTTATAGGGATAAATAGACAGAAAATACCTTTTTTCACCCTATCAAGAATTTTTCAGATACCCTGGCATTAATTTGACCCTTAGTTGGAAGGGGCAGGTATTAGGAAAGGGAGAGGATAAAACATTACCTAAGTGCCATTTAGTTTTAATTACTAATGGAATTGCAACATAGTAATCATCTGACAGTTAAATATTATTAGGAGTTTGCTCATCATTATTGGAGTTTTGCCACAATCTGTAATGGAAAAAGGACTAAATCTATTAATTTTTTGTAGGAAAATTTATTCATTAAGTCCTTGTTATTAATTCTGTGCTAGGTCTGAAAAGAGATTGCTCTCATTGAGCACTAATTATGGGGTATGTGAATTAGTAAATAAATTTCAAGGATTGAAGTTGCAATATCACAGTCTTTTGGAACAGAACCCGTTTCAATATGCACTCAGAGTGTACTTGGAGCAAAAACTGAGCTTTATTTTGTTTCCATCAAAACAGAAGTCAGGAGCAGAATGCCTGACCACTTTTGTGGTTGTAATCCACTTTTCAAAGGATGTTATTGGTGATTTGTCTTAAATTGTATAAACGTTAATGCCAAATGCATTGATACATTTTTTTTCCAGATTCAAAAAGTCTCTTTTGGCATTTCTTTATTTTAGATAGATTTTAGTTGTCCTTTAAAAGATTCAGGTAGAATACTGAAGTACCAGGTAAAATTGCTGCTTTGGCTGTAATGCTCTGTGGACAGTTATCCTCATGCCTGAACATTTTCTTTACACAACCATTGGCTTTTGGGTTTGTTTTTGTTTGTTACTAAGTTGTTCTTGATACACAAATTGCTTTTTTTTACAGGGCAGAGGAGTTATCACAGTCAGCAGTGTATTATTACCTAGGAGGGTCAACGCTTTCCTGTCAGAGTTTGCTCTTCATCCACATGGAAATGGCATTATGGAAGTGGCAGCTGTGATCAAAGATGAAAATTCAATATTATTTATGCAATATCCATCCAAATCCTAATTACTTAAACAATGCAAACCTGCTTACAGGTTCTGTGAGATCCACACTGCTCAATTCCATGCTTCATTCTGGATGTTCTGCCTGGCCCTGTGGAGTTAATAATTTCCTCTTAAGGGAAGAGAGTGTTAAAAGCAGGTGTGATTATACCAGCTAGTTAGCATTCCTTCCTCATTGTCACATCCTGAGAGGTATTTTTTACTCTCCTTTTTTCCCCAATTTTGGATTGTTTGATGTAGCAGCACCCTGCCAGAGTCGCCTCTCTGTCTCTCATTTGAACACATGGCTGTGGTGTATACCTATCTAAGCATATCCCATCAGATTTCTGTGTTGTTCCATTTATTTAGTGGTGTTCATGCCTACAGGCAGTATTGTGTGCCACACAGGATCATGAGCATGAGCAGAAGGTGTGGCTGCCCTTGGCAGTGCTGGCAGGAGCTCTGAAGTGACACTAACCCAGGAACTGGATCTTGGCGACCTTTGGGGGTCCCTTCCAACTCAGGACATTCCATGATTTGGAATACCCAGTGGCTGTTGAGAGCTCTGGTGAAAGGCTGATGGAGAATATTCAAAGGAGTGTGTGGCATTCACATTCCCTTATCGGGGTCTCTGGCTGCTCACAGTGACCCTGAGAAAAGTTGCAAAGTCTCTTTCCCCAGCCCAGTGCTTGAAGAAGCAGTCAGGGCTCTTCATTTCTCAGTCTCAAGGTTGTTTATTGTTCCTTATCTATAAAATTCTTTCTCCTGTCCAGCCAAGGTCAGCTCAGCAGGACAGTCAGAGGCACTCTGCCTGCCCCAGGGCAGTGTTATCTTTTTATACTAAAAACTACGTGTGCAATGTTTACAATTACTTCCCAATACCTATCACCTGTGTTAGACAGTGAGCTTCTACTCTAAACCAATCTGTAAGTGCCAACATCACAGCAGAAGATGGAGGCCAAGAAGAAGAAGGAGAAAGGCTGGACATGCCCAGATCCCTCCATCTTGCCCCCTGAACCACCATTCTAAAAACCCCAAAATCTACTTTTTCACCCTGGGATAAATTCACTATCATTCTACTTAATTTGTCATGGCTTGCAGATCTTCATCTAAGGTTGGTAATTTGCTCCACAGGTCATAATCAAAACCACAGGCATTTCTGGGCTCTGTGCCAGGGTCTCTGAGCCCCCTGGCAGGGGTCTTGGTCGAGGGATGTCCTGAGTCCTGACATTCCCTGAACATGACCCCTTTGCCCAGGATTTTTCTCCTGGGAGGCTGAAAGGCAGCGAGAGAGGCCTCAGAGAAAATGAAAACAATTCTTATCTCATTTGCTTCTCCTGTGTTGTGCTCATGTGCAATGTGTTTGGAGATTGTTTACCCACAGGTGATTGTTCCATTGGATTCTGGTGTCAGCTGTTTTCAGGGCCAAGCTGTGTTGGGACTCTGGAAAGAGTTACGAGTTTTTATTATCATCTTTTTAGTTTTCAGTATGTATCCCTTCTGTATTCTTTAGTATAGTATGGTGTTCTTTAATATAAGATGGTACAATAAAGTAATTAATTAGCCTTCTGAGAACATGGAGTCAGATGTATCATTCTCTCCCTACATCAGAATTGTCTGCATTTACAATAGAAGTGAATCAGAAGGAAAAAGAAACAAACCAGTGCAATGTGTGATCCCTTCACTGGTGGGTTCAGAGGGTCTGTGGAGAGCATCCTTACTGCTGCACAGCTCATTGCACTTTATGTCACCCTTGGGAGTGAAGGACACACTGGTGGTTTCTAACATTTCTATATTCCTTCATCAATAAATGTTTAAATGATTCTCCCTTAATTATGAAACCACAGATCACAGCATTTCTAATGATACTTTGCCAAGTGCCATTTTTACTGTGTCTAAATTTTAAATGCATGTAGTACTTACAGAAGGACCTTTTCCCCTTACAAGTAAACAAATATGTTACTTTAGAGAGATCTTAAACCCTCAGTGCATGAGTGAGATTTGGAGGCAGATTTATGGCACAGCAGCCATTGTTTGTTTGCATTACAGCTTTTACCCATAGTGTCCCACAAAACAAAGTGTTCACTTGATAACAATAAAACTTCCAACAAATTAATTGCTAGATGCCTTTGGAAGATAAAGAACATACAAGTGGTGGCAGATGACTCTTTATCCCTCTCTTTAATTTGTTTTGGCCATTGATTACAGTGCTTGCAATCAGTGGAAGCCCTGTTGGGCTGGATGGGCTGTGCGCAGATGTTGTACAAGAGAGATTTGACTGAATTCCATTGTGCAGGAATGTTCTGAATGTTGGATATATTGGATGGGCTGTGGGCAAGCGTTGTGCAAGAGTGACTTGACTGAATTCCATTGTGCAGGAGCCCAGCCTGGCCCAGCTCTAAGGAGAAAAATTGAAAGCTTGCCACAGATCAATCATAATGGGGTTTTGATATTAGCTCACCTCAGTGCTGGGCTGACCCTGAGCCCCAGTGCCTCTGCTCTGGGTGGAGCTCCTGCTGCATTTAAACCTGGGTGGAGGTTTAAATCTCTCCAAGTGGAGATGCTGAGCTGCAGGAAATGTCCCTCCAAGCTGCAGTTCTCCATGCAGAACCACTGGGGGGGTATATATGTGCAACAGCTTGGCAATGGAACAGGAATTCTCAAGTCTATCACCAGCTAAAAACATCCAAGAAGCTGAACTGGGCTCTACAGCTTGAATGTATTTGTGCACCACAGACATTTATTTTGAAATTATTTTGATTTGCTCTGAGTGTTCCTGAATGGAGGATGCCCTTTACATTCTCCTCACCGAAATAATGAAACCACTGGAGTCAAGGATGCCAAGAGGGGGTGTAAGAGTGAAGCTCTGGGAGTGTGAGGATAAAGGCCAGGCTGTGTGTGATCTGAACCTTCCCTTTTCCTGATTCACAGCACCAGGCTGTTCCTTCTCCTACTGACTTCAAAATAGGGCTTGAACTTGTTCACCAACTGTAGCTTTCAATCTTATTTGTAAACAATTATCTTGTGGAGTTATAGACAAAAAACATCTCTTGTTGTAACAGCCTGGTGCCTGTAGCTCTCTGTGAATGTGATAATTATGATTAGAGGGAGCACGCTGAAGTATTAGACCTGTTCTAGTATTTAATTACCCACAGTTTCAAATCAAAAGGCAGCTAAAAATATTGCACATGTGGTTTAGCTGTACAGGGAACAATAACTGCAGGTCCATCCACTCCTTTGGCTGCAGTGATGGGGTTGAAATGCAGCGTACACAGGGTTGGTGTGTGGCTCCTGTGTCACCCTGGGGGTGACTCTGGGCAGCTCCCCTGCCTCCCAGCTGCCTTGGCTCGAGCTCTGTGCACCCCTGTCCTGGCCCTGAAGTGCCCATCTCAATACACAGCCTCCCCAGGTAAAAATGCAGTCGCAGACTTGATTTAAAAAATCCTCTCAGAGCTGCAGTTCAAACAGCAGCTATTTCTGGAGACAAGGCTCTTGAGGCTACAGAGTTAACATGGAACTTTCTAAATGGATTTAAACTGTCTGGGAAGGCAATTACAGCTGGGGAATTGCTACAAAGTCGAATCTTCCTGGAGCCTTGAAAGTACGGATTCTGGCTTCTACTTCACTTTTTCTTTTCTTTTTTTTTTTTTTTTCGTTAAACTTATCAGTTTGGAAATGCATAAAATGTAATGAAAAAGTTTGGATGCACTGAAAAAGATGAGTGATTGAGATGGGCATGCTTCCAAAACAACCCAGGACACTTGGCAGAGTGGGTGAAAACAGTTTGTTTTTCACTTCTGACCACAAGCATTTCAATATGCTTTCAGTAGGAAAGATTTCCAACTCAGAAAAATTTGTGTTCTGAAAATCTGGGAGATCAAGGGGGTAAATCAGTGCCATGTGTGCTCCCCCCAGGGTGCTGAATGCACTTGGGGAGGGAATGACCAGGGAGTGACCAGGGTAAGCAGTGCTGCCAGATAAATAATGCAAAGTTCTTTATCTGCTAGACAGCACTGAAATGCAAAATTAGGTATAACCTACTTCACAACACTCTATTTTCAAATATAATCTTTTGTTCTCCTGCTTATTTCCCCCAGAGTGAGTGGGGGAATTATTTCCCCCAGGGTGAGTGGCTTTTCCAGGGTTTGCGCAGCATCCCAGCCCTGAGAGGAGAGCTGTTGGATCACTGGGAAACCAGCAGGGTGAAGCAGGATTTATGTTGTTTTCCTTGCTGGTAAGATTTAGGTTTGCTCGTGGTGTTTCTATTTTCTGGGAGGTGGAAATGTGGTTTTGGGCAGACAAAGGGTGCTGCTCTTCAGGAGTATGTTCAGCACAGGGAGGGGAGCCAGGAGCTCAATTCCCCCTCCTGTTTCAGCCCTGCCTGGCTTTAAAAGAATGGCAGCTGTCACTGCCTTCTCTGTGGGTTTATTCTGTGGGTTTTTTTTGGTAAAGAATGATTTGTGAACCCTTCCAAAGCAAGGCCCACTTGTGTTGAGATCTGGCTTTTGAGTCAGCCAGGGATCAAACTGTTTACTTCTACCAATACACAGAGGCACAGTCAGTGAAAGTAAATGGTTAGGGTTTCTGTGCAAGAAGGTATTTCTGTATTAACAGTAAGATGTTGCCAGTATTTAGATGTCTGAATTTTATTTCATTCTCACTTAGCAGATAAATATTTGCAAATTTTTTGCCCTCTATTATTTCTGTCATTGCACATTATTGGAGTGTCTTGTTCTTCTCTCTGGTCTGATTTTTTATTTCATTAAATCAAGGGATCTGTTCAGGGTCAATAAGTATCTAGAAGGGGGGAGATTGCTTCCTAGCCTAGGAGACAAAAGATACAATGTTGTTCAAAGGCTGTATGTTGAAACTTATTAAGTTTACTTGAAAAATTAAGTGAGTTGTGTTTTTCAGAGAAGGTAAGTAAAAATTGAGGCGATTTGCCAATAGTGTATGGAATTCTATGTCAATTTAATTTTGGGGTTTTGCTTGGTTGGTTGAGTTTTTTTTTAGATACAATGGATCTGAAAAAGGATCTTTAATATCCAAAATCTTTTTTTTAAAGTATCTTTAAAATCCAAGATATTTTTTAAAGGATCTTTAAAATCCAAATTTTAAAGGGGCTGCTTTGAAGGGATCCTGTGACCTGTCAATCAGATGTTACTGCATCCTGTCTGGGCTTTGTCCTTTCTGAATTTATGAGTACCATTGATTTTAATGGCTGAAGAAATGCCATTCATTTGAAAGGCTGAATTTTAAAGTCCCAGCCTTTTAAAGTGTGTAGGTACATGAGTGGAGAGGGACCTCAAGGCCTGGGATTGAGCTGTTTATCTGTTATGTATTTGTAACAATTAATACTGTGGAGATGAAACTTGCTGTGTGTTAAGAGAGTGTCAGGATCAGCTTGGTGAAAATTAACTTGTAGCTGTTTATTAAAATGTTCTCCCTGGAGCACTGTGCTGGTTGTGTTGGACATGAGGACAGATGGACCCTGGTCTGAGATGACAGCACAACCTCCAGCTCAGCCCTGCACCCTCTGTCCAGCACATCTGCCAGGGAACACAGCTACAACAGCCCTTGCTCTGTTTCTCTGGTTTTATATCCCCCCATTTTCTGTTGGCAGGAACCCTTTCCCTAGTTAGGAAAAAGATCTTGTGTAAGAAATTGTCAGGTTCAAACAGTATTTATAAACCAGCAAGGAAATAGCCTGCCCCATGCTCCTGGGAAGGACTGGAATAATAGAAAACTTAGTTTTGATTTAGGGCATAACTGGGAAATACTGTTCCTGTGACCTGTGTCACAAATGCAGCTGAATAAATATTGGTACATTTTAGAAGTAACTTTATATTTTCATCCTTCCTTTCTGGGGAGGAATATTAAACTTTCTGTAGCAGTGCTCTTGTCTAATAGGGAAACCAGTTTTTTCTTAATTAAATTTCTAGTAAACCAGTTTTATGAGGTTCAAAAATAAATGTTCAAACAAAAGAATTTCCAGTGCGTGCAGGTCTCTTTTTGAGAGATCTCTCCTGCAGTAGCCAGAAATGTTGGCATTAACAATTCTGGATGTTTTCTGTAATCAGAATTATGGAATCACAGAGTGGTTTGGATTGAAAGGGATCTTAAAGATCACCTGACTCCACCCCTGCCATGGCAGGGACACCTCCCACTGTCCCAGGCTGCTCCCAGCCCCAGTGTCCAGCCTGGCCTTGGGCACTGCCAGGGATCCAGGGGCAGCCCCAGCTGCTCTGGGCACCCTGTGCCAGGGCCTGCCCATCCTGCCAGGGAACAATTCCTCATTGCCAAGGTCCCACCCAGCCCTGCCCTCTGGCACTGGGAGCCATTCCCTGGCTCCTGTCCCTCCATCCCTTGTCCAAAGCCCCTCTCCAGCTCAGCAGTGTGTGATGAGTGCAGGATCACTTGGGGTTTTAGGTACAAACTGAGCAGTTTTGTCCCAGCAGCCTTTCAGAATCTGTAAAGCAGTTTACAGGTTAAGCCCTGCCAGGCTGATTTGCGTACCTGGGCGTCCATCCCCCTTTCCCTGCCCTGTCAGGGCTCCTTGCAGAGGAGCAGCCCCAGGAAAAGCAGCAGCACCAGCTCTGTGAGCAGTGCCACCACAGAGCCCAAGGGACCATTCAGCCCAGTGAGGGCTGATAACTGAGCTGGCAAGGAGCTCAGTGGTTGGAATAAAAACAGCATCAGCCTCTCAGATCAGACCCTTCTGTAATGTAATTAAATTCTGAGTCACAGAGCTGGAGTGAGGCACAGTTCCAACAGGGCTGTTTCCTGAAGGTCGGCTGGAGAGCAGAGTGCTCAGCAAGTGCAAGCCAGACAGAGGCAACTTCCCTGCTTGGGTTTGTGTTTGAGGAGCTTCCCAAGGCCTCTCTAAGTTGGGAAATTGCCCGTTTCAGCAATAAGACATGATAACATATGACACTGCTGCTTAAAGTTATCCTGTATGGCAGAGCAGATATGAAATGGAGAAATGGATTCAGCTTCTCCTCATGCCAGGTTTGGTGAAGCAGAAGTGTCACTTCTCTGGCTTGTCCTACTGCTCTCCTAAAATAATGGGCTTGATGAACAGCATTCAAGATATGTTAGATTCATCTCCCCAAACTTATGGCACTGATTCGACATCTCAGCAGCTCGTTCCCTCTAGACTTCCTGAACATCACACTCCTGCTTTTGCTGTTTTCTCACTCACTGTGTGAGTGAGGGAATTCCCACTCTCTGCAGAGGTTGCCAGGAACACCTGATATCAAAAGAAAGCTGGGAAGGCTGGGAAGGCATGGATTCACCCAGCGCTCACCACGAGGAGCAGCTCTCCTCCAATGAAGGTTTCCAGTAAAAGGGTCTCAGAATCTCGGCTGCTCACAGTGACCCCGAGATGTGTTAGAATGTCTCTTTGCCCTGCCCGGCAGTCGAAGAAGGAGTCAGAGCTCTTCTATTCTTGTTGTCAAGTTGTTCATTGTTCCTTAGCTATAAAATTCTTTCTCTGACCCACCAAGGTCTGTCTGGCAGGTTGGATTGAGGCACTCTGCCTGCCCTCAGCGTGGTGTTATCTTTTTATACTAAAAACTACAGTACATTATTTACCATACCTTCCCAATACCTATCACCTGTGTTAGACAGTGAGCTTCTACTCTAAACCAATCTGTAAGTGCCAACGTCACAGCAGAAGATGGAGGCCAAGAAGAAGAAGGAGAAAGGCTGGACATGCCCAGATTCCTCCATCTTGCCTCCTGAACCCCCATTCTAAAAACCCCAAAAATCTATTTTTTCACCCCTTGACAAATTATTATTCTATTAAAACTCTCTTGACTTGTAATTCCTCATATAAAGTTGGTAATTGTTTTTTCCAAGGGCTAAATCAAAGGCACAGGGGTCTGGGGCTCTGTGCCAAGGTCTCTGAGCCCCCTGAGCAGGGGCTCGAGCCCTCCAGGGCAGCCAGAGGGATTTCCTGGGTTCCAACAGGTAAGGGGCTTGAAAACAAAAAATTCTGCTAAGGATACCATAGAATCACAGAATATCCTGAACTGGCAGGGACCCACAAGGGTCATCAAAGTCCAACTCTAATGTCACAGGCACATAGATGGGTGGACATAATTCAAAGGTACTATGGGCTGTATTTTAGGCCCTGC
>NW_005054519.1:141151-151465 GCF_000277835.1 Geospiza fortis
CTGCTGAACAATATGATATTTAGGAATCATTTGACATTTATGAAAACTTCTTTGGTTTGTAAATAAATGTGGTTTTTTTTTTTCTTAAGTGTTGAGTTGTGGGGGGATAGAATGTAAGAAAGACAGTGCAGAAGGTAATCTCACCCCTGAGGAGTTGCAGCTGTACTAATCACCAAAGATTAGGAACAGGCCTGCCCTTAACAGGGCACAGCTGTGTCCAGTGAGGATGAGGGATACAAAAGAGTGGGTTAGCTGGGTGAGGAGAGAGATGCACTTTGTTGGTTGTGCTGTGAGGAAGGAGTCAGTGTTGTGAGGAGATGCCCATGAGAAATCACTGAGAAGGTGTGGGAGCTTTTACAATAAAATGACAACATTGAGTAATTGATAGCTCTTCAGGTAAGTCCCTAACAAAGTGTCCCATTGCTCAGCTATCCTAAAAGTGTTAATTTCAGTGCATGGATCACTGGGATTTCTGGGAAGTAAGATGCTCTAGGGGCACATTCATGAGCAAACTTAACCAGAGTATCTTGGTTATCTTGGCTGTCTCTGAGTAACAGGTGAGACTGACTCTTTTGTCACTTGCAGGATGTGGTTTATAGGTTAAAGATAAAAATTTTGAAGGAACATCTGAGGAAATTGCTGTCCATCATTAAGAGCTGTTAACAAATGAGATGGTGATTTTTCAGAACTGCCTAATTTCTATGAATAATCTGTTTACCTGTGACAATTGCCTCTTGTATCCTCAGGTAATTATTTTCAATTAAATTAGACCCAGAGTCTCATACAACTGTCTATTTTGCAATGTTCACCTCAGCTTTCATGGGTGTTGGTGCTTTATAGATGCAGTGGGCAGTGAAAATACAGTTTTTCTTTCACAGCTTCCTTGTGACCCTTTGAACCTCTCTGCCAGAAGTTCCGATGTGCTTATACTCATTTTATTGACTCTCTGCTCATGATCATGTGGTGGTTTTTCCCTCTTTAGCACCTCTAAGGAAGAGTTCACTAAACAAATTGTTCAGAACAGATCAACCAGCATGGCAGAAGTCTGCTGAGCACTTTAATTGCCGTCCATTAAAGGTGCAAAGCTGTTCTGCTATGATCAGACACCCTGAGATTCACCTACAAAGGATCCTCATTCCATTAATTCACTGGATGCTGCTTCTTATGTGATGAAAAATTAAGTGAGCTTTGACCAAACCTTGAGAACAAAACTCAGCAGTTAGCAATGGCAGCCCAATTAAAATACTTTCCATGTACTTGTTTTTAAATATTCATGCCATTGAACCATTCCCACTTAATGCATAAATGACAACATAATATCCAACTGTAACAGTTGCTGGAAGCCATTTTAAGTAGCAGTTTAACAAACAGAGATGGATTTTAATTTGCAATGCCAGTTGAGCTGTAATAAAAAACTAGTATTCCAGCTGTGAAAAAAAAATAAAGCACAGCTTGGTTTAGAGTTATTTACAGATGTGTAAGGATTTTATTTATTTTTTCTTAAGCCATACAATGGAACCATTTGGTCATTATTCTTTTCAAGAATCATTTGTATCAGATGCCCTTCCTAGCCTTAATTTCTGGAATCAAACTCTTAAGAAAATTCACATTAAACTATTATGGCAATTCTTAAGTGCTCATTGATTAGAGAATTCAATTTCCTGTTGGAAATGTGACTGTTCAGTGTTAATATAGCTGTTTACTTCTTTTTATGGACTCTGATGAGTTTCTGTTGACTTTGAGATAAATGCTACACTGCTGTCTTTGAATGATTTCCATGGGTTGGCATTGTTGCTGTCTCCTGGAGTGTTATTAGGATTCTTGCAACTTTGATTTCTGTTTGTTTATCCTTCTCAAAATAACAACTGCTGGAATCATGGTATTTTGTGAAAGTTTTAGCATTTTGTGTTTAAAACTGAAATTCTCAGTAGCATGGCAAAAAAGTCTGCAAGTAAGGGCCAAGCACATCCTTGAAATCTCCTCAGAAACTCCAAAAAAAAAAAATCCAAGTTTTTTTGAGCATTAGGCTAGGACATGGAGAAGACAGGTCATATACTGTAAAGCAAGCCTGAAGGAACAGCTCTGGGTGCAGCAGGAGGTTGGCACTGGGTAGCACAGTGACCTTCCTGCCCTGCTTTATGGCTTTATTTAACACACTCCCCATTATGGTCCCTGGAGATTCATCTGCAGCTAAACACAAGCTCTCATGACCAAAATGTTCATTGCCCTGCGAAGGAGTAGATAAAATATTTCTATTATTTGCATTGAGGATTAGCCAGCTTTCTTGTTTTTCAGTTTGGATTTCTTTGTTTGGTTTGTTCGTATCAGCATAGTCTTAATAGAGTCCAAACAATGGTAAAAGTGGACCATATTTTAAGCCAAGCTTAAAACTCAGGGGCCTGGAGGTCTAAAAACAACAAGCAGAGCAGCAAAACTCCCAGAGAGGAGCATCTGTAGAGCTCAGAAGCCCGAAGTGATTTAGTGAAGCAGTAAAGTTCAGAAAATAAATAGGAGCAGCTTCAAAGACACAAAAAAGTTGGGATTAGTTGTTTGAAATACACAGACAAACAAGGGCAAGGGAAAAACAGCTCTGGTGTTGGGAATCAGGCTTTTTTAGAGGATAAGAGAATGACAGAGATGAGAAAAGAGCTGGAGTGCCTCAGGAAGTGTGGGCAGCAGGTCAGGAGGGATCCTGCCCCTTTGCTCAGCCCTGGAGGCACCTCTGGAGGGTTATGTCAGCTCTGGGTCCTCAAGAAGGACAAGGAGCTGCTGCAGAGGGTCCAGGAGAGGTCACAAAGATGATTTGGGGTCTGGAGGGTCTCTGTGATGAGGAGAGGCTGTGGGAGCTGGCCCTGGTCAGCCTGGAGGAGAAAAGCCTGAGAGGGGGGTCATGAATCCTCAGCAATATCTCCAGGGGCTGGCAGGGGATGGTGCCAGACTCCTTCCAGGGGTGCCCAGGGACAGGACAGGGAGCAATGGGCACAAACAAAACCACAACGAGCTCCACATCAGCGTGGGGGAGAGAACTTCTTTGCATGGAGGGTGGCAGAGCACTGGGTCAGTGCCCAGGGAGGGCCTGGACTCTCCCCTCTGGACACACCCCAACCCACCTGGGCATGTCCCTGTGTCACCTGCTCCAGGTCACCCTGCCCTGGCAAGGGCATTGAGCTGGATGATCTCCGAAGGTTCCTTCCAACCTCGACAGTTCTGTCATTCTCTGATTCTGTGTAGGAAATCTCATTAATTGTGCCTACAGGAGATTCAAGGTTTCCTGCTTTGACTAAAATTTTCAGAATGGTCACAGGTTTACTCTGAGAGGAATGGCAGATTTGTCTTTCCAAACAAGCTGTGGGTCTGCTGGTAGATAAAACCAGAACTGGGAGATAAAAGAAACAATGGGAAAGATTCTACTGATTGATGAACAGAGAAAGATATTTGCTTTTACAAATAAACTTTAGGTTTGCTGATAAATTAAATTGGACATTGAAAGGTGAAAGAAACAATGGGGAAGAGAAACCCCTAAATTCCATGAGAATTAAACATTAAAAGGGAGGGTTATACCTTAGATGGAAATCTTTGGTATCAGAAAGTCTGAACCTCTCAAGTATCTCGGCCAAGGGGGAAAGAGAGAAGGGAAATGTGGCTGGGAAATTGGGATAAAAGGGAGGCTGTGTCCTCCAAAAATTGGAAAGATCCCAGGGGAATGCCCTATGGCCTCTCCCTCTATTCAAATAAAGAGAAAGGACTCCTCTGTCTCCTTTTTGGACATAAACCTCTGATGTTTGTGGATTAATTTTCCTAACAACTCTGAGCAGCTGAACCAAAGTGCAGGACTGTGAAAAATACTCCAGTGACAAATGGAGAAGCTGCAAGTAAATGTCTGAATGATGGGCTCCCTAATTGGGAATGACATCAGGAGAGTGTGGCACGAGCTGCTGAGGTCAGAACTGTGTGTGTGCTCAACAGATGAAGAGCACACAGTGCCTGCTGTGCTCAGGGATTGTGGGGAAAGGCTGCACTACGGTGCATGGAAACCCCAGAAATATTCCTGAACACTGCATTGAAGTGCATCTTGCAAAGGACAGAAAGGTTAAAAAAAAAAAATCCCTCGAGAAAAGTCTTGAGGAATGTAACTTTTAGAAAGTGTGAAGGATTTCAGTTCTACCCTACAGCAACTGTAAAAAGTCATTTGTTTCCTTCACATTTTTCTGGTGTTGTTGTTGTTGTGTTTTTTTGGTTTTTTCTTTGTATTTGAGTTTAATTACCTTTTCCAAAAAATGGGTAATGAAGCGTGTGACTGTGTTCACAGGGGTCTGAGGATGAGGGAAGAGATGAGGATCTGACTCTATGTTCCAGAAGGCTGATTTATTATTTTATGATATATATTATATTAAAACTATACTAAAAGAATAGAAGAAAGGATTTCATCAGAAGGTTAGCTAAGAATAGAAAAAGAAGAATGATAACAAAGGCTTGTGTCTGGGACAGAGAGTCTGAGCCAGCTGACTGTGATTGGCCATTAATTAGAAACAACCACATGAGACCAATCACAGATGCACCTGTTGCATTCCACAGCAGCAGATAATCAATGTTTGCATTTTATTCCTGAGGCCTCTCAGCTTCTCAGGAGGAAAAAGCTTAAGGAAAGGATTTTCATGAAAGGTGTCTGTGACAGAAGCATTTTCCATCGGTGCAGGTCAGGTGTCAGGGTGCTCAGCTGCACCCAGAGGCGTGGGAGCTGTGTCCTGCTGTGCTGTCCCCAAGCCCAGGGGACTTTATCTGCACACAGGACACAGGCTCAGCTGCTCCTCCCCTTAACCCTGAGTGCTGAGAGAGGAGCTGGCTGCCCCTGGCTCTGGGGGCTGACTGAACAAACACTGTTTGAGGTGCACCTAAGGAAGCTGTCAGTACAAAGACCAAGGGATAATGGCTCCTGTCTGCAGCCAGGGTGAGAACTTCTCTGCCTCAGTTTCGTTTCCTTCTGAAACAATAAATATCAGTGATGTGTAATTCTTCTGGGAAGAGACTGAGAACAACAGTAGGAAATACAAATAAGAGTATAACAGAAATCTTGACTTACATGCCAAGACATAGGTGGGAAAGATGAAGAAAACATGAGGCAATAATTCCCTTCCATCCTTTTGCAGTTGCAACACTAAATACCCATCTTCATGTACATTCCCTGAAAATACTGACATCCATCCTGCCTTAAACCTTTAGAGATTCCAGGAGAGACTTTTAGAGCTGGAGCTGCTCACTTAGCTGCCTTCAGGGCTGAGTTCCTGTCATTCTCAGTTAAAAGCTGGTGGCAGGGCATTTTTGCAGAGGGCACCGGCATTACTGCTATGCAGATCACTTAATTATTCTGAGTGTTATGAGTGCAAGTCTCTGAAGATGACAGAGTAATGCAGGGGAAGCTGAAATGAGAGGTAATGGAAGGTAATGAAAAAGTCCGAGGTAGACAAGATGATCCCATGATGTGAGGTCGAGCAAAACAAAACACTTAATAAAGGAGTGTGGAGCTGGAATTAGTCAGGATTGCTGAATGTTCCAGCAGTGTCACCACAGCAATATCTCCCTTCCAGGGGGGAATGTGCAGGGCAGAGTGAACACCCCGCATTCCCTGCAGGCTGTTAAATCCACCAGTGCTCCTCCTGCAAAGGAATTCTCCTATCTTCAGCTGCTCTGGGCAATAGCAAAGATGGAGCTCGTTGAGGAAAGGGACAAAGCAAACACAGAATTACTGCCAACTGCCCAAAAAGGGATCTCTGAGTGAAGGATGCAACCAGAGGCATGGACATCTCTGTGAAACCTTTTGTGTAAGATGAAAATGTTGTTAACATTTAGGGGAAAAAAAATCACAGCAAATAAGCACTTTGAAGTACTTACTTTGCATTCAGACCCAGGACCAAACTGGATCCAAATCCATTGCCAGGATTTCACTTCATGATCAGGACTAGAATATTCAGTTTATAGGGAAGAGACTGTAGGAAATTCTGCCACATTGCCTTCCTTCTGAACTTCCCTGCCAGGGATCTTGTTGGTGTTGATTATTGCATTTATTTATTTGCATTGAGAAGAAATGGCAGCTTCTTTCTAGCTTGGACCATGACCCTCCTGTGCTTGGTGTTTTACAAACAAAAATTAATAAGACACTCCCCATCCTAAATCACTTTTAATCTTAAAACAGATAACAGATGGATGCAGGCAGATGGCAGAGGGAAAAAAAAAGGGACTAGGTCTGATCAAGAATGTTTTCTCATCAAAACCATGGTGATTGATAAGCTCTCCTTTAAACAATTTGGATTTGATAGTCTTGACAAAAGTTTTGCTGAAAAGTGAAGGAGAGAATTTCCAGTTAAGGTAAGGGGAACTAGCAGGGATTAATGATGATGTTAATTAAGTGGGCTGTAGCAGATCAAAGTTCAAGAGTTTTCTCAGAATTAGGTATGAATAAAATGAAGCTTTCATATTTCTGTGTGACTGCTACCCCTTCACTGAATCTGGAATAATCTGCTGATTTTAAATGCACACACACCTGTGTATGTACAGGGACACTCACTCACACACCCAAACACTCCTGAAAATGTCTCAGATTGGTCTCACTGCAGAGCCAGACTCAACTTCACTGCTTCCAGGAAGTGGAAGGAGGAAATGGAAGGGGAAACCACTTCCATTTTCTATGAACATGGAGAAGGAGGGGAAAAAGAGAAATTAATTACCTGAAAGGCAAATGTCTGTGTCAGTCTCTGGCTTCAGCACTGGTCTCAAACTGCTGCAGATTGTTGCTGTGCTGGAGAGATCCCAACTTAAACCCTCAGGGGTGTCCTGGGACCCAGACCCACATTGCTTTAAACCCTGGGCAATAAGGTGGAGCTGTGGGGACTGCTCACACAGGAGAGGCTCAGTCAGGGATTTCCTGAGGGATTGCTGCTCTCACAGGGCAGAACTCTTCCTTTTCCTTCCTTGTTCTCCTTCTGTTCTCTCTCACCTCCCAGGAGCTCTGCATCTCCCCTTTGGGGAGGTGAGTGCTCAGCTGCCCCTCCTCAGTGTCCTGCACTGGCAGCACTGCAGTGAGAATTCACCAAGGACAGGATGGCTGAGGAATGGGAAAATACCTTGTGTGCCATAGAATAATTCACATTCCTATCAAAAATTGTATAAGAAAACCGTTTCTGTGACCTTCAGAGGGTGAAATCTTTGATGAACAGACACCCAGTAAAAATGTTTAGCTTGATATGAAATAACCTCTCAAATCATAACAATAAACCAACATTTTCAGGAGGTTTGCCTTACATTGAAAAGAATGGGAAAAACAAACAGGGATCTCTCTGTCTCATCCCTTACAATTATCCCAAAGCAAAGTTATTTTAAGGAAAATTTTAAGAAAGAAATTGCATTTGCATATAAATGTATATGCATAATGCATATAAATATAATGTATCTATAATATATAAATACAATGTATATATATAATGAATATAAATATAAATCTTATTCAGCACTGAACTGGCAACATCAAAGCTAATTGAGGGTAGGTATTAATTGAAAGTCTGATTTCCATAGTTGAACAATGGAATAGTGTAAATATATGTTGAGATGCAAAATATGACATGAAAATTCAGCACCAGTATCCCTTTCATTGCTGTGTGCATTAATAAATCACTGTCCCTTCTGTTTTGGCATATTGCAACATCTTGTCTAAGATTAATACACTGAAACACCCATAAAATAGTCCAATTCCTACTCATGTGATAATTTTTGTGGGTGAAATCAAATATTTCCTGGCTTAGATTAGCCATATTTCTTATGGATTTATCATGTTCAATGTTTTATTGACTTAAAAAATGTTTCTTGAGCTTCCTTTGCTGCCTGCTGGGTGATTTCACCATGGACAGACCTGCACATACCTGGGGAGGTTTCACCCATTTGAAGGGCACTCTTGGGACAAGGGTGTTTTCTTACAAAGCAGATCTACTTCCATGAGGGAGAACAGAAATACAAACAAAATTGAATCTTTTGTTTTGTTCTGTTTGCTTTGTTTTTGTCTTGACCAGAATTAATGGAACAATCAGTAGCAGACAATGAAGTTTTCTCCCCTAAAAGGTGCAAATTAGTCATTAAAATGCCAGAGTTTTTGGCTTTTTTAAAATTGCATTTTGATATTTTTTAGACTAAATATGGGTCAGAAAATGAGATTTGCCTCATGGTACCTGTGTTTTTATTCTGTTTTTAAAGGATTGTATTTAGATAAGAAACCTTTTTTAGTTCTTACAGACTTAGTTATTATTTTTAAAGATTATAAAAAGATATTCTTGCAATTAAAAAAAAAAAACCAACCAAGACACCCTTTCAGTCTTTATTTGAATTTAATTATCCCAGTAAGAAAATCTTTAATTTTAACATTTCCTTTTAAGGATGGAAGTCTGCTTCTGTAATTTAGAAGTATGTCTTGTGAAGTAAATTTAAAACACCATCAGTGTACAGAAAGAGGCACAAAATGAGGAATTCAGACACTTCTTCTATATTCTCTGATTTTTTTTGTTACTCATTTTCTCCTTACAAGATTGAAAATGGGAATAATATAATTTCATCTTTCTCCAGTACAGTCATTTAAATTTGTTAGGAGGCTCAGTTATGTCTAAATACTGAACAGAAAGTGGGAGCAAAACTGACTAGACATAAAAATATTTAGTGAAAGCATTAAAAATCAAAACCAAAAAAAAAACTTTAAAGAAAAGTTGAACTCCAAGAAAAGGATTTGGATTTTTGGAAGGAGCTAATGATGGGAACTCAGCCAGAAAGGACCTGGGTTTGTGAAGGGAGCTTTGGCTGACCTGCTCCCTGTCAGCCCATGGAATTTGTCTTGCTGTGCCTTTTGTCCATTCAGTTTCCTTCTGGCCCCAAACATGGCTCTCCCTTTACCCATCTGCCTACATTTAAGCTTTAAAATCCTGCAAGATACCCCCAATAGCAATATTTTAAAAATATTTTAAAAAAGAAATCTTAATACAAAACGTTAATTCTCTCTCTGGACAACCTGCTTCTTATGGTGATTTAATTTTCTCATTGTCCAGATAATTTTTGTCCCTAAAATCGTGTCTGAATAAAAGCCATGAGGTTTAACCCCCTGCATTGTTTTTCACCTGGGACTTACCCAGTCCTACCTGCAGTGGCACCCATGATACAGCAATTTTTAAATTGTACATAAGGAAACTGCCTGAGCTGCCACAGAAGCAATTCCTTTTCTATCCCAGTTAAAATTAAAAAAAAAAAAAAGTAATAAAAGTGCACTCCTGTTCAAGCTGAAGTCTTAGCCAGTAAATTTGGAAGAAACCCAAAATCACTATGATAGTTTTTCTTTGCCTTTGTGGCAGCATAAGAAGGATTAATGCACTGTATGGGCATACTGGATGATAATAAAATAGAATAATTAAAATCACTTCAACACATTGTAGATAAACCTTTGAGAATAAGTAAAAATTCAGTCTTAAGTATGGGAATAATTGGAAAACATGAGTGTGAGTAACTTTTCCTAAGAAAAGCTACTTTTAAAATGCTCATTATCAGGGTGCAACAGAAGCAAGCCTTGCATTGCTGGAGATAATTTGCACAGAGGGACGAGAAATTGAAAAGGTGGAGAAGTCTGCAGAAGGTCAGGGGAGAGGGGGGAAGATGATCCATCTGTCATTGCTGCCACCATGCATCTCCCTTTTTTTTGAGAGAATAGGGTGACCCTAGAACAACGAGAACAAAATTGCTCTGCTCTGCTATTTCCAGTGGCTCAGCATCACCAGGGAAGTGTTTCTGATCATGAGCAGTTGTGTTTTATGGGTGCTCATTGTCACAGCAAACACAGCTCCTCTGCTTCAGTACAGGGCACTGAACGTTTCTATTCTGGCAGAGAGCAAATTGCTAAAAAAAAAGAAAAAAAATATTTAATACAGAATGAAATAATAAATTAAAAAATAATGTGATATATGCAGGATCATCTCTTTAGCTGGTTTCTGTTATGCAGCACATCAGACTGTAAGTCTGTGTCATTTTTTAAATAGCTGACAGCAAAGAACCCAGAGCCTTTGGGTGCTGGGGCCAGCAGGATGGCAGAGCACTGGAGAATCCTGTGTCACCTCAGCCTGGAGGTGACAGACTCTGAACATGGAGTGCCAGAAAGAAGCACTGCTCTGCTGCCAGTAGAGATGTGGATAAAGGGCAAGTGTGGGTTGGTGTTTCTCTGAAGAGCAGAAAAGAAATTAAAGCACAATTCCTTCTCAAGCATTTGTTTTTTTACAGAAAATCACAAAAACTGACCAG
>NW_005054519.1:151527-157996 GCF_000277835.1 Geospiza fortis
CAAAATAACATAACTGCTGATCATAATTAATATTAGAAGACACAAACAGACTTAAGAACTTGCATTAATCTGCTTTTCCAAGTGCTGGAAGTTGTTCTGTGCTTAATTAAGGGGCAGGATAATCTTGTCTTTATGGCTGTGCTGGAGCTGGGTAGGTGTTTAAGTCCCTATTCTGCCACATGCTTCCTTTATGAGTTACTCAGAGCACTTTTATGTCTATATTTTTGTGTCTGAAAATTGGACATAACAGATCCTTTCCTCACAAGAGCAAACATTGTGTCCTACGCTAATTTTATAGTGAATATTTATGGAGTAAAGCAATTTTATTTCCACCGTATGTGGATCTGGGGAGACAAGGATTTTCGAATATTGGCAAATATTAAAAAAGAAATAAAATTGGAAAGAAGAAATAAAAAAATCGTAAAAGCTCAGCAAACATTTGAAGGAGAAGCCAGAAAACTGATAAAATAGATCACAGCAAGGGAGGTAAGAAAAGGCCAAACTGTTTAACTTTTTTCAAAAGGAGAATTTATCTTGTCTTGATGTCTAAGAATTTTCTGATTGCTCTTTAATTTGTGAAAAGTCTAAGGAGTTACAGTGAGTGGAAGCCAAGCCCAGACTGATTCAGAGTGGAAAAAAAGGGACTGTTTTAAAAGGCCAGCAAGGAAATAATTCCTGACAGATTAGAATTTCTATCAGCTGTAATCTTTTAATGAAGGCTAAACAATGTTCTGAGAGAGATTTTATAGCTCAGCAGAACTGACAGTCTTGATGCAAAAATTATTGGTCTGCATGGTGAGGAAGGTCAGTGTGGACTGTCCCAATGGTTTTTTCTGGCCCTGCAGCCCATAAATCTCAGAATTGATGTTTGTGGGTGAGGCTGATCCCACAATGATGGGGGCATGGACACATGTGAGTGATGGGACCTTGCTCAGGGTCTGGGCAGTGGGGTGGGTGAGAGGGAGCTCCCAGGAAGCTCTCCAGGAACAGAGAACAGCTCATTGCTGCATTTTCTCAAGTTAATTCTGTGAAGGGCATCTTATGTTCTGTAATGACAAGTTCTTGTGCATGACTGTGAATCCATCTGCTTTGTTCTCTGGGTTAGCTGATGAGGGAAAATTGGATTTGTTGGTACAGGGGGTTATGTCTTAAATGAGTGGTACAAAAATAGGTCACAAAACTGAGAACTGAGCTTGCTGTTTATTTATTTCTTTTTCCTTTAATCACCCCAGCTCCTGTATTTAAAAAGAATGGACTGTGTTGATTGCCTGCTCACAGATTTGGTCACATTTGTTAATAACTTCAAAGAAAAGGAGAAATGGTTGTCAGCACTCAGGGTCCTGGATGGAGACGTGGCAGAATAATCCCTTCCCTGTTCCAGGAGCTGAGCTGCTGCAGAATTCATCAGAAATATGGAAAATCTGGCAAATCCTCACTCCTGGAAGAATTTCAGGGAATTCCAGCTCCCAGGGAATGAATGACCCATGCTGCAGGTGTCAGCCCATCCTGCTGCTGCAGAGGCAGGAGCAGCTCCAGGTGAGTTTTCTGATTGTTGGGTTCTCTCTGTGGGCTTTGGTGTTCATGGAGATTTGGGAAGAACTGAAAGATTTTCCTTAAGAATAGCATTTTCTCCTGGCAGCAGAGATAGCTGGGGGCTCCCTTTGCACCTGTCTGCTTTAGCCATGCACAATTATATGTACAATTGGATAAGTAACTTCCCTGGAAACACTGTGAATCTTAGTCTTCTTTCTCTTTTTTTCTCCTTTGTCTTTTCTTTCTTTTTTATTTTTGAGCTTTACTCAAGCTATCACTCCAAGACATTATTTTAGGAGAAAAATGTTGCACATAGGGCAAAAACAATTTGTTGGATTATTTTCCTTTCTCCATGAGAAAAAGGTGTATTTTCTAAAATCCATTTGAGCCAAAAGAATCCTCTGCTTTTTTTTATCTTTTTTTTTTTCCTTAATATGCTGCTTTGGCAATATTCTTAGAGTTCTATGGTTTTCTTGGGCATGGTGAAAATGGAAATTGTCAAATGGCTGCTGTTAAAATTCAAGACACGATGAGTCCTCATGTCTGTACAGACACTGACTTTACTTGGATTATTTGTATGTTCACTATGAACAGAACAGGCTGGAGCTGATTTTCATGTTGTATTATGCTGAGACAACCACTGATTTGGGTGAAAATAGCATATTAGTGTACTGAATCATACCCATAATACTTTAAGTTTTTCCTCTTTAAGAAGGTCTGTGGCTGAACTGATGGCTCTTCATCATGCCCCCACTAGAAGCAACAGTTTAACACACAACAGGGGGAAAAATAAATGCCTTTTCTCTGAGTTTTTGACTGCTCCAAGCCCTTGCACAGGGAAGGTCACACACACCTTCATCCATCCCTTATCTGCTGACATTTTTCAAGGCACACGTTGTGCTGAGTGCTCCTGCCTGGGGCAGCAGATGTCCTTAGCACACCTTCCAGGACAGTGCCTGGCTCGGGAGGAGCTCAGCTCTGCCTTTTGGGAGAGGCTGAAAGCCCAGGGAACACACACCAGGACAGGCACCTTCCCCTGGCTCTGCCCTCCC
The DNA here is from genome assembly GCF_000277835.1 of Geospiza fortis. Lineage (NCBI taxonomy): Eukaryota > Metazoa > Chordata > Aves > Passeriformes > Thraupidae > Geospiza > Geospiza fortis. Next base: position 154,113 of record NW_005054519.1, read on the forward strand.
CTCACCTGGGCTCTGTGTTTGCTTTTCTTGGAATTATTTTAAATTTCGCTGCTTCCAGGAGTGGAAAGCACAAAACATGACAGGAACGTGTAAACTAGAATTCACTTCACAAAAGGCTCTGGGTTACTGATGTTCCTCTGCAGAGTACAAGTAACTGGCTGTTGTTCACAGTTTTAAAAAGGACAAAAAATAGGTCAAACACACTTTGTTCCACTCCGAGTTCTTAGTAATATTAATATTAATAACTGAACTGCAGTTTTAAACAAAACCTGATTTAAAACATAACATTGAAATAAGTACAATTGGTGAAAATATGTAAAATATTTTCCTAGAAAGATTTATTTTCTTGAAAATATTTCACATAAGCTCAAATTTTGGTCAATTTGAGTAATTGTTTGGGTGGTTGAACTTGTTGTGGGTGGAAGGAAGATTCTGTGTTGCAGCAGGTCAACAAGAACAGAAGGAGTCAAATAAATTGATACCAAAAGTCACTTCAATTACTTTAAACAATGTCCCTCAAACGAAGAAAACTGGAGACCCTACTATTTTTAGGAGCTAAATTTCCCCTCCAACTCTTCTGTGTAGTTTCTATTTTCTAACATCCCCTCACTAACATGCACGCAGACGTTGTGATTGTCCTTCTATACTTCAGAATACATTACTTAAGCAGCTTATAACAGATGTAAAATCTAGGAAAGATACTGCATTATTCATTCCAGTCACTTTGAGTTATTGATTATGCCATTTAGAGGTATTTCTTCACTTGCTTTTTTTCCTTCTCCCTCCTAGGCTGATAATCTAGAAAATAAAAATGAACAAGGAAAAAGAAGAACATAGTCTAGGTTTCATTTTTATTTCTTTGTTAAATTCAATAGCCCTCTAATGAGGCTTTTGTTTTCCTTCCCAGCACTCCCATTTCCATATCGTGCACATGGCCATCCCTCAGAGAAGCCTGGCTGCACACATCGTGTCAGCCTTGCCTTGATATGAAGGTGCAGAATTTTCATTCATAGAGGCATGGCGGGATTTTTCCTTTAGAAATGCCAATCTGAATGAAAAATACTCTTTAGAGAGTTAGAAAATAATGAATGATTGGCATTTGGTGTACAATTTCTTATTCTAGTGAGAGTTTGGCATGCCATTCATTGGGAAATTCACATTTACCAGCTGGGCTGTCAAGGCACAGTGTGTGTCAACACCTTTGCAGGATATCACTTGAAGCCTAATTCCTCTTGTTTGTGGACATCTGATTTGATGCTTCTCAATGAAATATTGTATATATTTTCTTCCCACTCCCAAACTGTTCATGTCACTAAAGCTACAGCTTGGTCTCTTAACCCACAGAAGGTTTTTTGTATGTGGGAATGGGGATTGGGGAAATCCATGGGAGCGCAAGTTATTAATTCCATGAGGTTCTCCTGGGCTCTCTCACATGCTGGTCCCTTAAGGAAATATGGATCTCATGGCATCTAACTACCAGGAGCTGGCTCAGAGCCCAGCTGGTGGTCAGGAATGAGGAGTTGCCTTCCTCAGGAGTCCATCCTAACAAAGGGCTGCTGTCATCTGAGCAGTCAGTGCTGGCCTGTTTGTTCAGACAAAACCCTCAGCAAACTGAAGGATTGTAATCCACACCACACCACGTGGAATAGTTGATCTGTTTGACCAGGATGAAGAAATGGGCTGAGAAAAACTTCCCTGTGGTTAACCAAAGACAAAACACCTTTCTGTGCTTGGGGTGTGACAAAAGATGTGGCACAGGGGGTGAGCTGTCTATCAGAGGACGCCTCTGCATGGATACTTTGATAGCACAGTCCCAAGTGTGGGTGAAAGAGAGATGAACACTGATTTTCCAGTACCTTGTGGACACCAGTGGCCACTGAGATATCACACTAAGCATTGCTTGATGTTTGAAATGCATAAAATGGTGGTGAAGGTTTTATTATACCAGTACATTCCAGCACCCTGCAGTGCGGGAAAGAACCACAAAATCCAGGTCAGCTGTGTTCTTTCAGTGGCTGCTGTGCTCCTTGTACAGGGTGGCTCACAAATGAACCCATTTCACCCTCTATTGTTCCCCTTTCTGCAGGTTCTCTCTGCTCTCTAAGCAATACCTTTTTCGTTGCAGTGTAATCCCTCAGCTTGTTGCCCTACTCACCACAGCTTGGTGAGCAGATTGAATTCTCCATTCAATGTTTTTTTTTCCTGTCAGCTGTGTTTCTCAGTCCCTGATCTTTTTTTTTTTTTCTCACTTCTGGGTTCTCTCAAATTCATTTGTGTCTCTCCAAGTGTGTTTCCCAAAAGTGGACTTAAATTAACTGAGGACTTGTGAGCACTGAGCTGAGCTCAGAGATTTCTGTCTGTGTCCTGCAGGTCAGAGTTTTGCTTATAATCCCAGTATGGAGTCTCCTTTTGTGCAACACATAAGTGATGATTCCTGTCCAGCTTGCAACCCACTGTAACTCCCAAATCCCTTCTTGTGAAACTGCTATCCAAGCACTTCATTGTGTGGTGATTTATCTAGATTTTGGAATAACAGAATGAGTGGTGGCCACAGCTGCCTGGAATAGGTTTCATTCTTGGCTACAGACCATCTAAATAAATATCTTTAGAAGGCTATAGCAGCTGCTTGTTAGAGCAAGTAGCCAAGAACTAGAAAAATTCTGAGATCAAATCCTAATTAAACTCCTGACTTGCAGCATGACCTTGGGTGGCTGCACTCTCTGTGCAGCCAGGAGCCCCAGATCAAAACCTCTGCAGTGAAGTCTCTGAAGAGAGATTTAAAAAGCTGTACAAAGCAGAACCCATGTCCATCACCAGCAGTAACATTCTATTGGTATTGTACTCCTAACCTAACCCCTGACCCTCAATGCAAAATACAGCTGTCCCTTCTTATATTCCTCTTGTGCTTATTTGTTTGTATTGCTTTGTATCTGCATTTTGATCAAAACAGATACATCCACACAGGATTACAGACAGCAGAGCTTTGCACATCTGATTACCTGTTTTATCACACAGAGATGTGGACATTTTTTTGGTGCAGCTGGTGTAAGGTGATGCACTTTTGTCAGGGACTGTGTTGGCTGTAGTGCTCTGTGTCCAAGCTTCAACACAGAAGTTTTACTGCTCAGCTTTCCACTAATAAACACAAAGTTCTTGACTTAAGCTGTGTGCAGGAGGCTAATGAGTTTGGGGAAAAATTGGAGCTGAATGACTACAGTGCTGCCTGCCTGTGAAACTGGAGCTGCAGGGGGAAAACAAGAGCTGGGATATGTGGTTACAAAAGGGAAAAATCAAAGCACATTCTTTCCTTGCAGTTTGCCAAGGACCTTGTCTGGAGTGTGTTTTAAATGCTAACCATTCATCCAAACAAAGCTGTGCTGTGCCAGTTTGCACAGCACCAGTCGACACATTGGGCAGCTGAGCTGATGGGAAATGCCTGTGAAGTTTGCAGGATTCCCAGCCCCAGGAGAGAGCCAAATGCAGGCACAGCTGCCTCTCTGCAGCTCTGGGCAGCTGAAGGCCTGCAGTGCATCCCAGCTGATGGATCTCTTCAGCTGAGCAGAGTCACTGTCACTTTTTCTGAAAAATCCCTTCGCCAGGATTTCTTCTCCTGGGAAGCTGAGAAGCCTCAGAGAAAAATGAAAATAATTATCTGATTTGCTTCTTCTGTGTTTGCTGCTTTGGAATGTGGTCTGGGCATTGTTTACCAACAAATGGTTGTTTGATTGGTTTCATGTGAATTGTTTTTACTTAATGACCAATCACAGTCCAGCTATGTCAGGACTCGAGCGAGTCAGGAGTTTTCCATTAGTATCTTGTTAAGCCTTCTGTAAGTATCCTTTCTCTATTCTTTAGTATAGTTTAGTATGGCATAATAATATAAT
>NW_005054519.1:158006-166214 GCF_000277835.1 Geospiza fortis
AATATAATATAATATAATATAATATAATATAATATAATATAATATAATATAATATAATATAATATAAATATAATATAATACCTTCTAAGAACATGGATTCAGATGCATCTTTCCTCCCCATGACGGGAGACCCTGAAAATACCACAGGGCAGTGCTGAACCTCCCAAGACTGAAGGAGATATTTCTGTTGTACGTTGGGAGAGCTCATAGAGATGCCCCAAACAGGGATGAGTCAATGCAGCTTGAAATGTCCAACCATTCTCAGAGCCAAATCCCATCGTTCCTGCACAGCATTGCTGCAAGAGTGGCACCTTCCCATTGAGTGGAATGCTGATAACTGGAAATAATAGATGTGCACCTCTGAAAGAGCATAAATTCAGTTTAATTTTTGCCCCTCAAGGGATTATGGGGTGAGTGAATAAATAAGATGTGCCAGCTTCAAAAGATTTCTCAAATGATGTAGAAAGAGAGAGGAAGGAAGTGAGAGCAGAGAAGATGGGTGTGAAGGCAGGCACTATTCCTTTGTCAGCTCTGCAGGTGCCTGAGGTGGTGGCTTGGCCGGTTGGTTTTTGGCAGGGTGAGTTGTTTGGTATTTTTCCATGTGTTGAGTGGTACTTGGTGGTCACTGTCATGGTGCTGTGGGGAACCCATGGAGGTGCTGAGGGCACTGGAGCCCCTCCCCTGTGGAGCCAGGCTGGGAGAGCTGGGGCTGCTCAATCTGGACAGGAGAAGTTGTTTGGAAACCCCACAGCTCCTTCCAGGCTCTGAGGGGCTGCAGGGAACCCAGAGAGGGACAATTCCTCAGGAACTGCAGTGCCAGGTGCCAGGGAATGGCTCCCAGTGCCAGAGGGCAGGGCTGGGTGGGATATTGGGAGTCAGAAATTGTTCCCTGGCAGGGTGGGCAGGCCCTGTGCTGTGTCACATTGCAACAGAGTCCATCATGTCCAGGGAGAGTGCAGCTGCTGGTGCTGGGCATGGGAACAAAATGAGTCTTCATTTTATAAACCTCAAGAACCCATTTATCACCTCTGGGGATGAGGAGAGGGATGAAGACAAAAGACTGGGTAAAGGCAGGGTCGTGGGGCTTTTATTGGGTATCACAGGGGTGGAGTTTAGGGTTTGGGTCAAGGGAGGAGTTATTAGCAACACAAGGAGGGTAAAATCAAATTTCTGCCTCTTTGGAATGGGAGCACTCCACAGCCCTGGCACAGGGTGCCCAGAGCAGCTGGGGCTGCCCCTGGATCCCTGGCCGTGGCCCAGGGCAGGCTGGACACTGGGGCTGGGAGCACCTGGGACAGTGGGAGGTGTCCCTGCCATGGCAGGGGTGGCACTGGGTGGGCTTTGAGGACCATTCCAATCCAGGACATTCCATGACCATGTGCAGAAGAAAAGTGCTCAGCCAATCTTCTGTACAGGAGGTGCTGACTGGAGGTAGATGCTTTGTGCACAGGTCTGTGCAGAGTTAAGTTATATAACTGGTTATATAACACAGTTCATCTGAAGCAGTAGAAAATTATTAGTTCCCTCCTTTTCAACCTATTTTATCCATCAAGTAAGGAGCTCTTATAGAACTCTACAGAATCATGTTCTGTGGATGATTTCAACATAATTTTTGTGACAGCAATTAAAGCTTGACATGAAAACATATTTTTAATGCTTATAGCATGAACTTGTGCAACTGAGCTAACGAAAAATGATGTTATTCCTTGAATCGTATGAAATTTATTAAAAATGAAAATTTCACCTGAAACCTCTCTTCAGCTTCTCACAGTGTGGGTAGTGGAGTAATAACTATTTCTCATCCAGTTCAAGAATCTAACGCTGAATTTTCCTTTCTATTAAGCTGAAAACACTTTCAAAATGTTGCTGTCACTGCATTTAATACTCATTTTAATTTATGGCAGTTGCTATCACTTGTAATGTTCTTAGAGAATATTGTTCTATCACTTGAAGGCACACTATTGCAAGCCTCACAAATAGCTGGTGGCACTATTTATCATTCTTTTCCATATGCACCACTGAAGAGTTTTCTCTAAAAGAGTCAGTTCCTTTCCCAAGCTGGGATTAAGGCCTCGGGAAGCCTCTTGGCAAACCCACAATTTCTAAGGATATATTTAATATGACTCAAGATAAGAGCATGTGATAATATATCTCTAAGAGCAGGTATCATGCAAAATACTTTAATGAGAGATGTAGAGCACAGAAAACCCACACAAATAATGCTGAGAGTCCAGGTGGGTGTGCACAGCTGAGGGATAAGCTGTGCTAGACACCCAAACACAGCCTGCCTGCAAATAATAGAGAATTTCTGGGCAGAACATGGAGGAGAGGGAAGGTCCTCCCTCAGTACTTCCCCCAGAGTAAACAATGAGAGAAATGGCAGATTTGTCTTTCCAAACAAGCTGTGGGTCTGCTGGTGGATAAAACCAGAACTGGGAGATAAAATAAACAATGGGAAGGATTGCACTGATTGATGAATGAAAAAAGATATTTGCTTTTACAAATAAACTCTCGGTTTGCTGATAAATTAAATTAGACATTGAAAATGAAAGAAACAATGGGGAAGAAAACCCCCTAAATTCCATAAGAATTAAACATTAAAAGGAAGGGTTATACCTTAGAGGGAAATCTTTGGTATCAGGTGTTTTGGGAAGTCTGAACCTCCCAAGTACCTCAGCCAAGGGGGAAAGAGAGAAGGGAAATGTGGCTGGGAAATTGGGATAAAAAGGGAGGCTGTGTCCTCCAAAAATTGGAGAGATCCCAGGGGAATGCCCCATGGCCTCTCCCTTCATGCAAATAAACAAAAATTACTCCTCTGCTGCTCTGTCTCCATTTTGGACATAAACCTCTGATGTTTGTGGATTAATTTTCCTAACAACAAGAATGGGAAATTATTGAGGACTAAGGCTGTTCCATCAGGAAAGCTGATTTCCAACCAGAGCTCTAGTGCACACCCTTTGTAGAGTCCACTCTTTCCATGGAGTTTTCTTGCTGCTTTCTTTGGCTGTTTATATCACTGATTACTCAATAAAAGCACCAATTCCAGAGTCAGCTTACATAGATCCAAACATCAAAGTTGACTGAAGGATGTGAAATGTCAAGGAGGTTGGAATTTAGCATTTTGTGCATTTGGAACCCCTCATGAAAACCTTGCAGGCAATTCTAGAATCTCATAGTTCTTCCAAACCCAGCAGTGACTGTGGGTCCTGGCTTTTGGCTCTGCCTTTTACTTCAGTTAGTAATTTTTTAGAAAGAAATTCACAGGTTTTTTTCCATCTGAAAAAGAATCTGCCTCCTCAATTCTGTTTCCTGTGCTAGTTATCTGAAATTTAACAGGTAAAAAAATATTAACTGAATGTAGAAAAATTGTTTTGCAGCATAAAGGACACAGAATGCTTTCCAGTTTATGTACACAGTAGGAAATAATATGTTATTCAAGGCAATTGCCTCCCCCTTGTTTCAAAAACCCAGCAATGAGGCTGATGTAAACAATATGTAAAGACAACTGAATTTTAAACAGAGGCAGGTTTTCTGGAACACCTATTTAAGGCAGTGTGCATAGCAATTGCTCATCACCTCTCAGGATCTGACCCCTTATGTGAACTGTAAAACTCAAAAATGCACAATAGGCACAGAAAAATAGAAAACAGGAGGTCTGGTACAGTGTGGAAAAAGAACAGCACTCTGCTAATAGGGCTGAGCAGAAGAATGTGCTTTCACTCCAGCTGATCTGTCAGAAGTCACAGTACACCCAATGTTATCCCTGATTCATGTGAACAATGTGAGATTCCGAACTCCAGCGAGTGCTCATTGCTCATTGTTCTCCCAAACAGCCACACACCGTTCTGTTTCATCCAGCCCAGATGATCACAGATGGGTTTGAGTGGAGAATTTCTAAACTGTTTATGCTAGCAGCAGCTGATAACTGAATAAAACGTGTCAAATTGCTTTCAGGACCAAGCACTTCACTGGAACACAAACATTTGAGCCCATTTGCAGCCTGCAAACTCCCCCCTGGAACACAGCTGCCTCAAGTGCAATTGTTTCCATGCAGATTTAGTGGCACTGAGGAGAACCCCTCTTTCTCTACCCCCAAAAGCCTTGAAAGCCGATGAGCTGATTTTTAATCTTTACCCAGGAGTTTTATGTGCATCTGACCAACATTTGGCCCGTTAAAGTAAACAGGGCATTGTCATTTAATAGAATCAAGATTACTTGAAAATCCTCTTGACAGCCATTGAGAGCAGCAATTCCCCAACATCTCTCAGCCTCTGATTGAATCAGAATTGGAAGAATATCAAATGGGTCTATTTAGAGATTAAGTAGAGACTAAAGCCACACTTAGATGCTGTTCTCTAGTCCTGGATACATAAATAGGACTTGTCTTTAATTCAGAATTCCTGCTTCAAGGCACCTTTTGAAGTGGAGTTTCTGCTGCCTTGAAGAAGGAGAGAAGTTCTGGGAGATTAAATTGGGAATGGAGCTAAGAAGGAAACTTTTCTTTACACAAGGTCAAAAGTATAGATAGACATTTTACTTCATCCTCCTGACACACATGGCTCAGCTCCAAAGGCTTGGGGATGTTTAGAGCCAGGGAGATGAGGCAGATTTTGGGTTTTTTTATTTGGTTTTCATATTATTAGAGGAATCTTAATAAAAGCCAGGGTTTTTCTCTCTCTCTTTTTTTTTTTTTTTAATAAACTTATTACAAGTTTTGTCTCAATACAGTATTAAAGCCTCATTTTTTTTCCTTAGAAAACAGTAAAGAATATATTTTTTTGATCTTTGGAACTCAGATGGTTGTGATCTACTGTCTTTGAGTGTCAGCCTAAACAGCAGGAGCAGCAGGTCAGGAGGCAAGGGGAATGTGTACAATAATTGTTGCTTATATTCAGGTATGGTCACACTGGAACTGCATGGAACAAGCACTGAATATGACTGGAGAAGTCAGAAACATTCTCCTCTGCAGCACAGCCAGTAAAAAGCAAACAAACACCTCAAAGAGCATCTTTGGATCATGCAGTTAGCATAAAATAATAATTCAGAGGTGTCATGTGTGCTGCTATAGCTGAGGTTAAAAAGGATTTTACAGCAGAAACTCTATTTTCTGTGGGATTTGTGAGTGAGACAACTTGAGTGAGTTGTTCTGGGTAGAAAAGAAGTGTCAGACCCTGGTCCAGAGTGGGGGGTATATTTCCCACTTTAAACCCAGGAAGAATTAGGGTCATGCATGTACAATTGTGTAAGTGTGAGGGACCAGACCTTCCACTGCTTGCTAAAAGCACAGGTAAGTGTTGCAGGATCACTTTCCCCTCATGTTTTTGTGTGTGTCACAGCAAAGTGAACTGGAAATGGGCATTAGGTGAATTCTGAGGGACTGTGTGTATTTAACAGCTCCCACTCTCCCCTTTTAATACTGCCAAACCCCCCCTTGCCCAGGGTTTTTATCTGCAAATAGAGCTGTGCAGGTGTTCAGGCTCCTGTCCTTGAATAAAGGTATTTTAAACAACCTCTCCATTGGACTCCTTAAAGTCTTTTTGTATCCTGTGGATCTGATGGGTTCTGAGTATTTCCTACAAGATGTGGAGTGCTTTCAAATCAAAGTGGAAGGAAAGTAATCATTTTGGGCAATGACTCTGATGCATTTCAGACAGGGCATGTTTCTTGTCTTTCCCAAAGTCAGGGTTTATCGGTGTGCATGCCTGTTTAACCTAAGTAGTACACAGCTTATACACCTTAAATATGTATGTGCACAGGAGATGGAACCACTCCAGGAAGAACCATTACACTTTGGTCATTGACTGTATGGATTTTAAAGCATTTATAAATAGGCTTTTAGGTAGAAAGTGTTCCCTCAAAGACAGTCCACACCTAATACACATTCATAGGATTCCTCTTTAAATACATTGTTTACCAGGGGGAGACAGGAACTTGCTTCTGCTATGTACACACATATCATTTACCTGGAAAGGACCATTAAAATATTACTTCTTTCTGCCTGAGCCATTTAATTCCTACAATTAAACCTCAGTCAAGTTCTCACATGTTGAAAGGTAGGACATCAACGTTGTTAGTGTATTTTCTTTGAAGAGAAATGAGCATATATGAAAAACACAAGGAAAAAATCAACAGCATGCTTACCCTGTTATGTTACCCATAATATGATTGTTCTTCCATCTAAATTACTAAACGAATATGAAAGCAATTCTTCCAAAATATTTATATGCTCAATATTTTACAAACAATGTTTAAAATGTTTTGCACATGTTGGTGTGACTGCTGGTACACCCACACTGTCACTCTATGAATTGCTGAGCCCAGCCCTTCCCAAGCAGGGAATTTTACAATCTTTTTCATTCAGTTAAAACCCTCACTTTTAAAATGATTGAAGACTACTTTTTAGGAGATAGGGAGAGTTAACCATTTAATTAGTACATTTTCCATGAGTGACCATTTTTTATTATATTCTATATGCAGAGATGTTCTATATCAGAATTTAAAACCTTTTTTTTAAAACAGGAGTATTGCCTTCTAAAAAACAAAGCTTTGGAAGCAATTGCTCTGGATTGGAAAAGCATTTTCCAGATTTGAATTGCTGTGTGAAAATCAGAGCAGCTCTTTCACGTTCCAGACCAACCCTTGATAAGCAGACTACAAGTGGACACTTTCCAGTTTTCACTTTTCAAGAGCTTCCCCCTTTTTTTTGTCTTCCTTTTTTAATAGGTTCCTGATCTTTGTTTCCTAAAATTGCTGTTTCAGGGGAGGATTTTGAAATCTCAGTGCTCTGTGGGACACTAAAATATATTTTCCTTTCAAGTCTCTTTCTAGTAATATTTCCTGAGTTCAATCACCCTCTGAGATGTCTCAGATGTGAAACAGCTCAGCTGAACTGAGGATGTGGCTCTCACCTTCTCTGGGATTTTTCAAATGCCCGCCCTGGCTGGTGAGAGGTAAGTGTCTGGGATGGGGATAAAAAACCCAGGAATGCTTTTTGATTTGTGGATTTATCCCTAGTACAGCCCACCAGATTTCTTTCAGGCAATTTGTACTGATTAGCTCTGAATTACCTTTCTGTGTACAGCATCTCTTAGCTGAGTTTGCAGCCATGGAGTTTTTGGTTCCCTGCAGTTCTGCACACTCAGTGCAGTCTAGAAGTGCTCAATCTGAGCATCACAATACCTTGGGAAGTCCTGAATTTTCCTTCTCCTCTGCCTGGTGGTACCACTGCACCCCAGTTGCTGCTCACTAAAAAAAACCGTTTAGTTATTGCAGGAGGTGCTCAAGATGATTTTTTCTTTCTTTTTTCTTTTTTTCTTTTTTTAATGAACCACAGTCTGCCGTGCTCTTAGGTTTCCTTAGCTATTTCCAGTTTTCTCCAACTTTCCCCCTCATCCTCCTTTGCTAGGTCTTTGTTCCTTTCTCACCTGCTCCATCTGTCTTTCCCATCCACACCTCTGTCTTTTTCTTTCCATTTCAGCTGCTGCTGTCTGTCTGTCTGTCTGTCTGTCTGTCTGTCCCAGAATCCTCTTCCTTCTCCCCTGCACTGGCACGCTGTCCAACAATTCCTCAAAAGAGAACTCTCTCATTCTAGTTGCTACCTAGGGAAAGAAATAAATTTAATTTGGAAATCTGGTGGACAATTTGTTTTGACAGCAGCAATTTTCTGTAGTATTAATGTATAATAATTATTTGGTATTACTAAAATTGGGAACAAAAGTAATGCATAGTAGTTTAGATGTTGTCATGTGAGAATACTGCTGTTAAACAGTTTTTGGATATTCCAGGAAACAGGGGGGAGCTTGGGATTTTATTTCATGGCAACAATGATTGATAGATTATCTGCAGATTCTGCTTTTTGCCTGGATTAGTTGGGATCAAAAGCATTGAGAAAAAAGCATTTATTCTCTCACATGCCTGAGCTGAGGGTGTTTCAGCAGAGGGTTGTAATGTGTGGACAGTGATTGTCTAGAAGCCTCTTGCTGCTAAGGAAAATAATCCTTCCAGAGATAAAAGTGTCACCAACACGTTGGGGTGTTTGAAAGCATATGAAGAGATATTATCTTAAGATAAAATCCATCTAGCTGAGACAGGTTTCAGTATATTCATTAGCTTTAACCTTTGCCCAAATCTCCTTCCTTTGCAATTCAGATTTGGGATCTTATGCTCAGAAAGATTCACATTTTGTGAGTACCAAAAGTAGCAGTGCCA
>NW_005054519.1:166238-174890 GCF_000277835.1 Geospiza fortis
TGTTTTTACAGTACAAATATTACATGCAGTGTGAGTGCACCATCAAGAAACTTTTAAATGTACTCCTATTAATATGGCTTTTTTCACCTAACAATCTATCTGAAAGAGAAAATCCTATCAGCATCAGTAAATCCTTCCTTAAGGCTTCATTGATCTTAGCCTTAGAACAAGATTATAGAAACAGTCCTACACAGAGATAATGTCTGGAGAATTTTGGCTAATCTCAGCACTCATTTCAGATTAGATCTAGTCATATTCAGACACACATCTCTCCTTGTAGATAACAGATGCCTACCAGTGTTTACCCTTAATTAAGATGCAATAACTTCTTTTGTTTCTTTTTGTCCTAACAAGAATAAGGCCAAATATCCTGAGAGACCTTTGATGATAAATGCCTCATACTCAATGTGCAGCATTCCAGGCTCAGGGTCGATTTCTCCTGATGAAGATTCCTTTCCAACAGTGAAAACCTGTGCAGGGAATCACATCACCTCCCTGCATCCTAATGCCTCACACTGCACTTGGGTATTCAGCTCCCTCCTTTATTCTGTAGCTTCCATTCTGCAGAAACTTGTATATTGAAAGATTATTCAAATAGCTTTTTGTCAGTGAGTGAGTTATTTTAGGGGAAGGACAGCACATAAGAAAAATGTTGAAATTACCATAAAAGTTGAAGAAAGGAGTTCATTTTCACTGTATCAGTTTTCAGATGTCAGGTTGTAAATAGAGTCTTACAAAGACTTAAGTTAGCAATACAAAGAAACCAGAATTTAGACTCCACTCTTAAAATAATACTGTGGGTAATATTCTATACCTGAAATCTGTCATTTGCTAGCATAATTCTTCACAGATTTTTAGGTTCAGCAAATCATTAGTTTTCAGGGTGCCTTTTTAAACACACATGCACATTTGTCAGAATGTCTGAGTCTTTTTTTCCTAAATAAACTCGTAGGCAGCACTATTATGAGGGATCTTTTATTATAGCTACATCACATCATCCAGTGCATTGCTTTCCATAGGGGAAAACAGAAGCCTCCAAGGGTATAACATTTGTTTGCAGCTGGATCTTTTTCTCTGTGAGAACATTTTGCTATTATTAGTTAATAGCAAGGGAAAATAGAGAGCAAAATTACTGCTGCATAAACAAACCTGTTATACAAATGCCTTCGAAATTCCAAATAATGATGTTAGAGATTGTATGATCTATTTATTTTTTCTTTGGCAGGGTCACTTTTGCATAACACATCGGTTGAGCTTACACAGTTTATCAGCTGTAAAATGGCAGAATTATTTAGGACTCCATTTTTAAACACATTAAAGTTCATGATTAAAATCCTCTTCTCTAAAGCATTTGCAAAATAAGCCCCAGACTGTCAGAGATTTGTGTTGTGTAGCTAAAAAGCTACATTTTTTTTTTCAGCACCAAAAGAAATGGTGTCCTCCAGTAACAATTTCTGTCAGGACACTGACAAAATATCTTCCTGAAAATGGTCTCAAGTGTGTGTTCTAGTACGTCCTAACCTCCAGCAGGGCTGGAGAGCATTATACTCATCCTTCTTACGTGGATAACCTGATATAAATAACATGGTAGAACTGAAAGCTGCAGCAGCAAGTGACGAAGTTGCTCTCTTTCCACAAGTGTTGCAATTAAGTATTGCTCTGATGAACAGCTAAAGTCATGTCTTCACATATTTCTGCTTAAGTTACACAAACTTCAGGCTAGTGATGGTTGTTGTTGTCGTTATTATTATGTATAATTCCTTTGTGTCTCTAAAGTCATTAATGCCCTATTTTAAAGCACCTGTTCTGACTAATGGTGTGTGATGTTGAGAGACAAAGGATGGGTTTTACTTTGCTCCTATTAAACAATTCATACACTGAAAATAGCACAGAGCCCAATAAACATTCATATTGTGCTATACTTAAAGCTGAAACCACTGAGGGTTCCTCACCTCGGCTTGGTACCTCAGCTACTCTCTTCCCTTTTATTCCTATTTAGTGAAGCACACCAATGAATTCAATTTTTTTGCATCTGCTTCAGACTCAGTGCCCAAGGATATCGTTATAATTAAGCCTGTGCTCTATTCCTGCTTTGCATAAACATGGCTGTGCATCAGTGGGTTTTCTTCCTTTAATTTGATGTTGAGTTTGATATTGTCTCCAGGAAAGTAATCTGTCCATTTATCACAACAAAAGATTGCTCATCTTCTAAGCTGAGATAGTGGGCCTTATTCCATTCCTGTTATAATTAACAGTAAACTTCCCAGTGATTTTACTCAGGATCTTACCTCCATGTCTTTTTTTTTTCCATGGCACATTGTTATCCATTTATTTGAGATATTTGAGTAAGTTAATCACATTATCCTTTGGTGGGAATGGCTAAACTCCATTCATTTTAACATGGTTCATATGAGAAATATAAAGATATTAATAAGAAATAATCTGCTGTGTTTAACAGATCATAAATTTTATAGTCAAGGTATTGCTTACTTGGCCATGAAGTATCCAGCGTGTATTCTGCCAGTGTGTATTCTCCCAGGCAGGCTTGTTGAATTGGGAGGGAAGTTTGCCATGTTAGGCCAAAGGAGCTGTTGGTTTTACGAGGTGTAAACCTGTCTGGTTCCACGCTGGCTCTGCCCTGCCTGGGCTGCAGAAGCTTGCACAAGCCGTGGAACCAGCCCTAAACTGCACAGCTGCAGTCAGAACCTGAGTAAATGCTGCTGAGGAACATCCAAGCACCCAGCAGCCAGAGCTAGCCCAGCTCCCAGGCTTTTGTCCCTCTCCCAGAGCCAATTAATTCCATTTAGTGGCCAGGGATTAACCCTGAAGGCATTGGCACAAAGATCAGTATCCCCTTCTCCATCTCTGGAGTGGGGACAATGTCTGCACCCAAGAGTTGTCTGTAAAATGAAAAAAGCAAACTTGTCAAGTGATAAATACCTGGCTTTTGGTTTGTGCTGGAGATTTCTAAAAAAGATCTTTTTAAACATACTTCTCCAAACTGCAACATACCTCTAAACACTGATGATGTTTTCCTGCCCTGAAGGATGTGTTGTGTTTTACCAAAGCCTTTGACAAAGATGTGACTCTGTGTGTGCACTGTAAAACTGCTTTCCACATGCACTGACTGCTGCTTTTGGGGCCCGGCGGATTGGATGTGCACTGCATAACCTACAGCTCCTAGGGCTGGCTCTGCTTCCTGCACTGCTGGCAGAACTGCTCCTAGAAAAGGCAGCCAGAAGCACTGGACTTGCTTCACAGGCATCCATCAGTTTTGTAAGATATGCACCATTTCTTTCTGAAAGTGAAGGGAATTAGGGACTGAAATAGTTTATATTTAGAATTCACTTTTTTTTCACTTTGTGTCTGGGATCTCTGGACAAAGACATAAATCTTTAGGACCACAATAAATTCAGACATAGCATTAAGGTTTTCAAAATGTTGCCAGTCCATATTTCCAAGCAAATATCTGGATACACAAGTGCCCTGTACAGAATGCAGGTGTAGCATGGGCCTTGTCATAGATATCTTTTATGAAAAATCCTTTCCTTAGGATTTTTCCTCCTGAGAAGCTGAGAGGCCTCAGGAACAAAATGTAAGCAATGGTTATCTGCTGCTGTGGAATGCAACAGGTGCATCTGTGATTGGCCCATGTTGGTTGTTTGTAATTAATGGCCAATCATAGTGAGCTGGCTCGGACAGAGTCCAAGCCACAAGCCTTTGTTATCATTTTTTTTTCTATTCTTAGCTAGCCTTCTGATGAAGTCCTTTCTTCTATTCTTTTAGTATAGTTTTAATATAATATATATGATAAAATAATAAATCAAGCCTTCTGAAACATGGAGTCAGATCCTCATCTCTTCCCTCATCCTAAGACCCCTGTGAACACGGTCACAGGGCCTTGTAATTTCTCTTGTAGCATGTAAAATATATTAAAAAACCTGGAAACAGGACTGGTTAGAGAATAATGTTGCAGCGGAGAAGGAAGTTAAAAGTCTTGGCCTTTCTTCATTACCAAATGGAAAAGTCAAGCTTAGATGCATAAAGTTTTCAAATAAATAATTAGAGAAGTATCAAATGCTGGGCTGGTTGAGATGTTTTTATTTTTTCATCCTGATATTTCTATGCAGACCCACTCGTGCATGCATTTGGCTGCGCAAGCACCAAATCACTCAGGCTACCCAAGGCTGGCACACAGCTCCTCCTCCCCAGTGGCTTTCCATCTGACACTCTGCTCTCTATCCATTTGTGAGCTGGTGTGTTCCTGCCAGGCACCTCACAAAGGGAAGGAAAATCAGGACAGGAGTGTCAGCCTTGTTGTTTCCAGCAATGCAGCCCAGATCCTGAAATAACCATCTGGAGTGGCTCTTGAGGAAAGGTAACCAGTGCCCATCAGTGCTCATTGTGTGTGGAAAAGTTCAGAGGCTCGAGTAGTGTAATGCTGAGTGATGTCTGCTCCACTCTAAACATTTTATGTTTTTAGCTCAAACTTAATTTAGTGTTGACAGTGACAATCTCTCTGTTTATTTCCCTGTGTAATCTTTGTCTGATTTCAAGTGTGCCTGTAAATACTCCTGCCGTTTCAGCAAACAAGTTATTAGCTCTTTCAAAGGAAAAGACATGAGAGCTCTTTGAAAGGTTAAGTCTTCTGAAAGTGCCTCTTGAAGGCAGAGGCCACTTTTCCTTTCCTTTGAAGACAATCAAAGTACAGAGAGTAGCTGGTCGTGAGCAAAATGATCAGGGTGGCATAACTAAAGCTTATTGAATTTGTGCTGAGGATCCCAAAAATGGCAGTTTCATTTGTTCCACACAGTTTTATCCTCTAATTCCTAATAACAAAGCTGTCTTATTGTGCACAATGAAAAGACTAATTTGACTAAATCCATTCGTAAATGACAAAATCAATAGTTCTCCTTTTGAAAGTCACTCAGCATATAGAATATGAAAATTTATGGTTAGTTTACTGCTGTCATGGATGGGTCTCTCTCTCTGGTAGGAACTGATAAAGCAGCTTTTGAAGTCAGACTGTCTCAATAAAGTACTTAAATCCATCTTAATGTACCCCGGGGAAGTGAGTCTGAATTAACCTCGTACCTTACTTTTGTGACAATAATAAGGTGAAAGGGAGTACACAGCAGAAACTGATTATAATAGGTGATACAAAAGCAGACAGCAACAATGAGGCAGAAGTAGAATAGGAACTGGGATTAAGGGATCTCTCACCCAGCCATGTGCAAAAATGTTGAAAATTAATGTTGTATTGTTTAGCTAACAGCTGTCAAGTCGTTCAAGTCATTGTAATGTGCTGTGTGCTTGCTTTCCTCCCCAGCTCACCAAGAGCATGTTAGAAATCACATTTCCTTTCTTCTGCAGAATGACAAAGTTAATCCTGCCTCACATTGCTTTTAAGACAAACTCATAGCAAAGGCTGTCTCTTAAATTTGTCAGTTAGGATATTAACGGAGCGTGAAACTTTGATGTTAAACTGGCATTTTATGAACAGGGTTAAAAATCACTTAGAGCCGTGTTCTCTGTAGTTGTTGTGTTTGTGTGGAGATGCAAAGGATGCAAATGTGCCCTCCAACATTTGTGGGGCTGCTGTAACCAGAGAGAACAACGTGTTCCTGACATTGGTTAAGTGGGAGATGCATTCCCTGGAGAACACCCAAAGGAGACCAAGGAGGAATCTGAGGTTCTTTCTGTTTCATTAAAATAGTGTTTGCCTTATAATAATAATGCAATAACACTAGAAAAAAAAATAAGGAAAAGTCTTTCTCAAACCAACTTGAAAACCAGTATTAAGAGGCATTCTTAAAATCTACTCCCCAGGCAATGCTCATATCACTCTATTCTGACATCTGTTTTTATTTCTCCACTTCCAGTTATCCTGGCTCATTGCTCTCTTTTTATACACAAGACATTGCATGAATAAGTTATATTTGGGATTTTAAAAGATTTAGCAAATTTATTTGCTAAACCATTATTTTAAAGACTAATATTAAAAATTAAAATTAATGTGATTTGTGATATTTCTACAATTTTTTACATGGTTGAAATCAGAAATCAAAATAAGTTGGTTGGGATATAGATTCACATTTTGCCCTCAACAAGCAGGAGTTGCTCATGTTGTGGATGAGGACAGATCTCATTCTTACATGTTCCTTTTGCTCTGATCCTCCTGTTTGTGAGACAGGGCAGCTGATTCAGTGCCAGGTGAACAATAGACACCTTTTAAAGACACAGAACAAAGCTTTGTGTATGCTACTTTGATGTTCATGGTCTCTTAGATATTGTTAAGGCATTTTTACCTTTTCAGATGTCAGTACATTCTTATGAAAAAGCAAATGGAAAATATTTTTTCAACTGTTCTATTGGTCTGGTGCTGATTAGCCAGGAAAATCCCTGTGTTGGAACCACTCTGGGGAAGGGGTTTAATCCTTTACCAACAACATCCTTGCAGAAAAATCAAAATACATCCACTGTTAGCTTGTGGTAGCTTTAATGTAGATGGAAAAAGAAGAATAACTTAACTGACATCAAAGCAATCTTAATTTTTGACGTGTAAGTAATTTATGCCTGAAATAAGAAGCACACGAATCTTGCAGCATGAGGATGCTCCTGCTCGTAGCAGTCTTGACTACTGCTGGCAAATTTACTCCTGAATCCCTGCAAGTAAGTGCTCTGTTGTTACAGAGAAACTGGCATTCTGTGCAGTAAGAGAGCAGGGTGAAAGACTCCCCTGCACTGGCACTTTGGATTGGGAAACCTGCTCCCTGCACTTTGAGTGGCTCTGCTGAAGAAATGCTGTGAATACATTACCTCCTGACTCCCAGCTTCCAGAAATCGGGGGAAACTCAAAACTGTGTAGTGACCAAGTTTTAAATAATCATCAAAATCTTCTGAAATAATTTTCTTGGTAATTTGATATTACTCTGCACAAAAATATGGTGCGAGATGGTGCCTTCTTAGTAAAGCAAAATGAATATTTTGTTCCTGAAGCAAACCAAATAGCACCCCTTGGAACCTTGAGCAGCCTTGGAATCACAGAACATCCTGAGCTGGGTGGGATGAACAAGGATTGATTCTGACTCCTGTCCCTGCAGACCCCCAGCCATCCCCCCTGTCCATCCCTGGCGTCCAAACCCTCCTGGAGCTCCGGCAGCCTCAGGGCTGTGCCCATTCCCTGGGAGCCTGGGCAGTGCCAGCACCTCTGGGGAAGCAGAACCTTTCCCTGATCTCCAGCCTGGCCCAGCTGAGTGCTGGCGTCACACACTGCACACACTGCACCAGGAGGGAGCTCAGCCCCAGCGTTTGCTCCGGGGTGACCTGAAGATGTTTCCATGGTGATTTGCATTTGCTGTTTACCCCAATGCTTGGCTTGAGGAGGACTGGCAATTCTTGAGTGTTCAGAAATTAATCTCTTCTAAATTGAGATCCTTGCACCTTGTAATTTCTTAATATTCTCACCATTACCACTCAGCTCTGCATTGCTATTTCCAATCCTCTCTACTCAGTGCAATATTCCTCTAAAAATTTCTTTTTATGATTCAACCTACAAATGAGCACTACTTTGTTACACATCACTTAGTTACGTTCTCCCTGTACTCATTAGATCACCCCTTGTGGGTAGCGTTGCAAAATACCCAAGATATTTGAAACAAGACACTTGGGAACATGAAAATTCAGTGGGAAAAAAAGAAAGCAAAATGAAGTGAAATAAAATGTTTTTATATCCAAGTATGATTAGCTTTTTATTGGAGTTTTCCATTAAGGAAAATTATCTCTAAAGCCCCCTGTTTATCATAATTTATCCGTTTG
The DNA here is from genome assembly GCF_000277835.1 of Geospiza fortis. Taxonomy (NCBI): domain Eukaryota; kingdom Metazoa; phylum Chordata; class Aves; order Passeriformes; family Thraupidae; genus Geospiza; species Geospiza fortis. The sequence continues at coordinate 174,057 of NW_005054519.1, forward strand.
GTGAGAAAACTCCCAACAGGAAGGTTTGGCGCTGTGGGAATATTGTCTCTGAGCAGGAGCAGGAGCCATTCCATCGGTTCATGCTGGGAGCTGTGTGTTGTGAGCAGGAGCCTGGCTCTCCTTGGAGCCTTGTTACTGCTCCGTGCACTGACAGCAGCCACTTCTCAATCTGTGCTCAGAGCACTGCTCTCTTCACTTATTGCTTTGCTCTCATTCTTTGCTAAATTAAGAAAGTTCCTACTCCTACTCCTCAAAACAGCACATCTGGGAAATCATCTGGATCTGGCCAGGCTGGATCCATGGGCTGAGGGACAGCAGGGCCAAGTGCCAGGTCCTGCCCTGGGCTCACCCCAACCCCATGGAGCTGGGCTGGCAAAGAGGGGCTGGAAAGCTGCTGGTGGCAAAGGCCCTGGGGGTGCTGGTGACAGGGCCGGGCACAAAGCCAGCAGTGCCAGAGGCCAGTGGCACCTGGGCTGTGCCAGCCCTGGGGTGGCAGCAGGCCCAGGGCAGGGCCCGGCCCCTGGGCTGGCCCTGCTGAGGGACCTCGAGGGCTGCGGCCTCTGCTGGGCCTGTCATGGCCACCAGAGCCCTGCAGGGGCTGGAGCGTGTCCAGGGCAGGGAACGGAGCTGGGCAAGGGGCTGGAGCCCCAGCAGGGGCTGAGGGAGCTGGGAAGGGGCTCAGCCTGGAGAAAAGGAGGCTCAGGGGGGCCCTTGTGGCTCTGCACAAGTCCCTGCCAGGCGGGGACAGCCGGGGGGTCGGGCTCTGCTCCCAGGAACAGGGACAGGAGCTGAGGGAACGGCCTCAGGCTGGGCTCAGGGTGGGCACAGCAGGAA
>NW_005054519.1:175172-202059 GCF_000277835.1 Geospiza fortis
ATAAAATAATAAATCAGCCTTCTGAAACATGGAGTCAAGATTCTCATCTCTTCCCTTGTCCTGGGGACCCTCAAACACCACCACAGGGAATGGCCTCAGGCTGGGCCAGGGGAGGTTTGGGTTGGATATTAGGGAAAATTTCTTCACAGGAAGGGTGAAGTGGGCTGCCCAGGGTGGTGTTGGAGTGCCCATCCCTGGAGGTGTTCAAAAAACGAGGGGATGTGGCACTTTGTGATATGGCTTAGTGGAAGTGGTGGGATCCAGTCAAAGGGTAGAGTGGAAGATCTTGGAGGCCTTTTCCAGCTTTAGTGATTCTGGGATGAGGTTGAACAAGCAACAATTGCTGAGCCATAAATACTCACCTTCATCCATCCTGGCCACACTCTTTGTACCAGTGCCAGCCACTCAGAAGCTGATCCACTGCAGTTCAGCTCTGCTCCACTCAAATATTCTTTCTTCAGCCAAACTGTCTTTAATCTTAAACCTAGAACAGCTTACACTAGGCTGTTTTCTATTAGTTTATAAACCAAAATCAACCTTGGCACATGTTTTCCCACTCCTTTCACAGACCTTTTTTCCATGATTCTGGCCTGCTAAAATGGTATTTTACTAATGATTACAAGTGAAAGAGCCACTGTAAGGAAATTGATATAGTACATAAGGTGCAGATTCTGCAAGCAAATGCTGTTTTTCTCTAACAAGAGATTTTCTCATCAATCTGTATTTTGGTTTTTTCTTGCCTGAGCAGGGATCACTCACTTCAGTTGTATTGCTGGCTGTGATTTTTTGAGATTGCCATCATTACATAGCAATAATCTGTGCAACATCATTTTCTATGGGGAATTTTCCCCTTTATCAGACACAATCCTCTTTCCTTGACAATTTCTCCCAAATAATATGTTCACAGCTGTATTTTGGTGTATAGGTGTTTGATATAAAGTCAATAGATGAAGAGCCAAATGCTGAAATCTGCACACTGTTTCTTTTTACAGGAGCAAAAGTACAAGTCTTTATTTTGTGGATACAATTTTTTTTTCTTTCCTCTTTTTCTTTCCTTTTTTTTTTTTTTGTGTGTGTGTGTGTGCATGTGTGTGTGGTTAAGATTTGTGAGCCATTGTATTTTGGATTTTGGATTTTTTTTCTCCTAAATGCTGTGGTGGAGCCCTTCAGCTGGCAGTTTCTGTGCATAGATTTATCAGCAGACCAGGAGAAAGCCAGGCTAACGAAGGGCCTGGAAGGTGAGCACATAAACCCTAAAAAGCTGGTCCAGCCAATGACTAGGAAATGAATATCAGTGATAATAAGATAGATATTGTTACCAAAAAGGCATTTTTTTAAACAACTACTCAATAGAAAGACTTTAAATGACCAGTATCAGCTACTGGAGGCATTTGAAAGGAATCACCCTGAACAAGCCACATGGATTGTTTTAACATTCAAGACAAAGGTGCAGAAAGGAGCCACCCAGACAATGACATGGATACAGCCAGAAAATCCAAGAGGGAAGGTAAATAGCACAGAGGCTGCAAAGAAAAGCGCTGAAGATACACAGGATTTTCCAGTGGTGATAAAAGAGAGAAAGTTTTAAGAGTGTAGCTTCAAGAGCTCAGATTTTATTACCCAAGATTAAAAAAAAAAAATTTGAATAAACTTTTCCTCATGCCTCAGGTTTAAAATCCACAGGATGCAAGGTGGGTAGATGCTGGAGGGTGGATGTACATTGATTTCTCAACTAGCTTTTTTCTTTGTAAGTCTGTTAAATAAATGCATTTCAAAATGTGAATGCTCTTTCTAAAACTTTCATCAAATGCTGGTTTCATGCCACCATCTCTGTGAGATGTAAATTATTACAGTGGTGCACACTGGCTGCTCAGATTTGAGACCAGGATTGTTTACAAATGCACAAACAACAGAACCACTGGCTGTTTATGAGCATGGAAACACTAGGATTCCACATGAATATGCAGGCTACCTGGGCCAGCTTAGATAAGACAACTGAGAGGAGGTTTATGCTCTCAGAATAGGAAATAATATGTATTTGTATCAAATCTATGGGGTTTTGGGGGTGAAATAGAGGCATGTGCCAAGTCTGATCTCCTCCAGCTCCAGCTAACACAGCATCACCCTCCACCTACAGCATATGAGACAGAAGTGTTCTGTTTCTAAGGCCAAATTCATTCAGCTTACAGTTTTCCACTTGTGTTTAAAATTCAATTTTAATCACATATGTTTCTTTTTAAAAAAATACCATCAGTATAAAAGCTAACTCAACTAAAAAGTAAATAATATGTATTTTCCTTACTGTTTCATGGTTTAAATTGTGGAGAAAATAATTTTAAAAGCTTCCTGGGGATAATTTTTTGAAAGGTGCACTGTTTTAATTTATCATTTTAAATGTGCTGACAACAAGCACATTTTAAAACCTCATGGCACAGTGCATCAGGTTACCTAATATTAATTTAGTTTTTATAATTTATTTAATATAGTATTGATTGCATTAGCATTTGAATTAATGACCCTTTAAATGCTCAAAGACTAAAGGAGTTGTCTCATAAGATGAGAGGACAGTCATGAGGCTGAAATAGTGGGCCAATCAGCTTTTTTAAAATAAATTAAAGATTGTGTAAACCAAAGCAATGTTAAGAATTAGGGCTTTCTAATGAGAGCATCAGCTCTAAATCAATACCAACAGGGCACACACTTTGATGTTCACTGTGTACTGGAGAGAATTTCAGTAATCAATCACTGGCTTTCTGACTTGCAGATGCAGAGTCCACCTCAGTGAAAGGTTTGAGACTCTGTGCAAGTTTGGAGAATGTAAACTGGACTGTTTCCAAATAGGATGGATAAACCTTCCTAATCATAAGTTGAACTCTGAGATTCATACAGTGGGTTGAATTGAAACTGATCCCTTGTGAAAATAACAGGGTGCATAATTTGCCTAATCCAAACCTACCCATGAGAAGAGTCTCAGCTGCCAATTCCTTTGCTGATATCAATATGATTTAAGGGGATGAAAACCACAGGCAGTGTGGTGGCAGGGGGTGCAGGAGAACAAAACTTTCCTACTCTATGTATGGAATCTGACTCTGGGACTGTCATCTTCAATTGCTTTTGCCATATGAGGAAGGACTGAGGGAGCTGGGGGTGCTCAGCCTGGAGAAAAGGAGACTCAGGGCTGCCCCCATCACTCTCTGCAGCTCCTGAAAGGTGCCTGTGCTCAGCTAGGGCTGGGCTCTTTCTCCAGCAGCACTGACACAACCAGAGCACACAGCCTCAAACTGCACCAAGGGAAATACAGGTTGGATAGCAGGAAAAAGTTTTTTACAGAAAGAGTGATAAAGTTCTGAAATGGCTGCCCAGGGAGGTGGTTGAGGCCCCATCCCTGGGTGTGTTTAACAAAGCCTGGATGTGGCACTGGGGGCCAGGGTTTAGTTGAGCTGTTGGGGCTGGGTTGGACTTGATGATCTTGAAGGTCTCTTCCAACCCAGTGATTCTGTGATTTTGTGAATTTGCCATATCTGTATACCCACTTCTTCTCATGGTTATTTGTCCTTGGTTTTTTTTTTCCTCTCCCTTCCTCTCTCTGTCCCTATGAAGACTTTCATGTGCTGACTTACAAATACCTGTGTGCAATTAAGAATGTAAAAATCAGCAATGGGATAATCACTGCCCTTTATTATGTCATTCTTTATTTTCCAGTGTGTTGAATAACTGTTTGAACCCTTAGAAGTACATTATGGTTTTGCTTTTTTCCCCATATACCCCATTTAAAGCACACAGTGAATGCCCTGGGTAACTTGTATCAGTGAGGAAGTCCGCACTGGGTTCCCTGGTTGTAGGGGACTGATGGACTTGCAGCCCATCCATAAAGGAGAAAAGTGAGGAATTCCATGGCTCTGTACCTCATGTGAATCCAGTTTGTGCAATCTGTGGGGTTTTTCTTTAGCTCTCTTAAGACAAGAGTCATTACTTTTCTCTGTTGGCTATCCCAAATATCTTTTTTAATGGAGTATCTGTTATCCACAGACAAACCAAAATTGTAATTTGTCCAAAGCACAAGGATTTGGTGAAAGCTATTTTCTGTTCTCTGGAGCACTGTGAGTGGAAAGGAAGGACGGGCTGGGCCTCCAGCTGGCAGCACACAGCAGAGGACAGGGGAGTTTTGAGCCACATTTGCACTGTCTGGGCTCTGTGGGCAACCTTCTATATCTTAAACCATAGGGATTGTCACCAAATGCAGGAAGGGCACAGATAAATGCTGTCTTCAGCTGATTAACCATTCTCTGATGAAGTTTTTGCTGTGTTTGTGAAATTGTGGGAAACAGTCTTTTGCTAATACACCATTAATTTTTAAGTATGGTTTCCAATATGAAATATTTTTATTTTGGCTATTCATTTTTAATGACTCCACAATGCAACTCAGCAAAACTATACAAAGCAAACCAATAAAAATATGATGCTATTAACATCAAATATTTGCATAAAAGCCATGAAATACTGAAGCAAAGAGTTTGTAGGTAACTGGCAGTTCATGCAATGAAGACAAAATGTACAGAAGCTGCCATTAAAATATCGATTTATCAGAACAAGCTTAGAGTGCTACATTTACTGCATATTCCCTTCTGGCAAACTCTTACTTTGGGGGTATAATAATGGAGGTTATGACTAATTTATTGTGTCTTGGAGCCATGTTCATCAGCGTCCCTGTTGTGAATTCAGTGGGTGGTCAAACTCGTTACCTTTTGCCAGTAGCTGTGCATTACCTTAGCCAGCAAATTGCCTTCAAAACACAAATTTGTGCTTTTTGTCTACCCATGAAACACAGAAATGACCAATTTCACTTTATAACTTCTAGGTATGTATCACGAGAACTTAAAATAAGGTGTTTTATTTGTACTGTATGTACAGCAAGGTAAATGCATTATTTTATAGAATATCTTTTTAGATCCTCAAAATATGTGATCAAGAATAATTCAATCTTGTATCTGGTGGAGCTGCATTATTTGAAGATTAAAAGGGTTACATGGATAGATTCCAAAAACTAGGAAAGGAGTAGAACATCTGTAGCCAAAGTATGAAAAGAAGTTAATCAATATTAATCAATATAAACTTGTTTCACTGCCTTATTTGAGAAAACAGTTTTTTGTGCATTTTTGCCTTTTTGGGGGGGTAGGGAAATTAAATTTTTTAAAATTCAAAATATTTAAAATATTTTTTAAAGATCTCTGAGGGTTTGACAATTTCCTTTTCACTTTCAGCCAGTAATTAGAGGAGAACATAAGACAGGATTGATTACATCAGAAAAAAATCACAGTTGCTAACAAAACTAGTCAGGGAAGCCAGGAAACTTATTTATATTTATACATTGAATATGTATATCCATAATAGTATAGTAGCATTTGAAGATGAATTCATGAAAAAACACATTTGACCATATAAATATGGAAATATACAAATCGTTATTTTCCTTTACTAGAATATTCCAACTGGTAGTTGTTCTGGATGCCCTAAAGACCCTAAAAACTAAATTAAGTCAAAAGTACAATTTAAAGTCAATTCCTAAGCTGCAAAATGAGGAATATTCATAAATTAGTTTTGTGTATCTCAGACCTCTGTGTGAATGCTACAAACTTGGGATTATTTAATGATTTTCCTGGAAATCAACTTGATATTTCCCATGGGAAGATATTTATATATTACATATTATATAGTACATATTATATATTATATAATATACATTAAACATTATATATTATATAGTATATAGTATATAGTATATATTATATACTATATACTATATAATTTATATATTATATATTATATATTATATATTATATATTATATATTATATGTTATATGTTATATATTAGATGTCATATATTATATTCATTTATATTCATTCCAAGATCGCGGTTTAAGTTCATATTCCTTTGATCTTTGCACTTAACTAATGCAGCAAGTTGAATATAGGAATTCTGTTTTCCAGGTGTTTCATAAGAGGGAAGGGTTTGGAGGCAGGAGGTGTTTGTACACTGACAGACACAATAATGAGCAGATATATCTGTGTCTGTGTGTGTGAAGGTGAGAATAAATATGTGTGGACATGGATAGTGGATGTTTGTTGCCATCAGCTGTTTAAGGACCCAGAGATTTCAGTCAGAGTTAGGTCCTAATCTCTAATGTGTTTTTCCCCTCATTACCACCAAGTGCACGCCTTCATCCTCTTCAGGGGGACCTGTGATAGGCTGATCCTTTTGAAATACAGACTTGCTGACAGCTCAAATGGGCCTCTGTGCACTAATTAACATTTCGTTTTACGGCAGCCCTTTCTTCTGTGCTCTGCCTGCACGCTGCCCTAGTGGGGTGAACAGATGCAGTCCCACAGCTCGTGCCTGGCAGAACAGGGATGTCACTCTTTAGAATAAATGTAGTCAGTCACCATCAGCACCTGTCTGCGTGGCTGCTGTCCATGGGCAGAGCATGGGAATGGCACTGCAGGACTTGGCTTGCTTCTTTCTTGTCCAGGGAACAGCTTTGCCTCTTCTTTGATCTTCATATTCTTTATTGAAGTTTGAAATGTGTAAAATATTTCTGCTTCTGGCTGCTGAGACATTTTTGCAGAGAGTATAATGCAAGAACATTCTGTGCGGTAACAGTAATTAAAATTTGTCCTGTTAGAAGAACTGAATTTTCTGAGTTGTAAAACTCCATTACTTTTAAAAAGACTCTGTGTCTTGCCCTCAACATCTCAACCTTTGGTGGTGTTATCTTCCTTAATTATAGTGTACCAGAGTTACTGTTCACTTTTAAATGACCTGAGAAGGTGCTAACCATTTCTTTCTCCTGATAACTAATTGGCCAGTTTTGTCAATGTAGATGCACTGTTGAGTAAAATAACAGCGGGTTTGGGTATGACTCGAGGACTCTGCTCAACTGCTTCAGACACATTTACTGATGTTTTTGCATGACTATTTTAGAATATTGTATCCATTAGTAATGGGTCTGTGTCATGGCATGTCTTGCTTTGTTTTTGCTAACATGTATCAAAGGGACTGGCATCAGAGGAAGCCCTTCTCGGTCCCTGTGCCCTGGGGCATGTCATCTTTTCTGTGGTACATTTAACTTTTTTTGGCAGGTTTCTGCACACTCAAACATCAATCTGTGCTGCATCCTGTCACGGCTGTCTTTCATTTCACATGTTATGCATGTGAAAAGTGCATATTCTATGGCTCTACACAGATATTTACTATATGTATTGATTACTAGTGCTGTGTTAACATTTTAATAATATGATAAATGTAGTCTTGTAGTTAAAAGGTAACTTTTGTAGTTAAAATAAGAACTATGTTAGCGGGATATTTTTTTAAGGAATGAGGCACTTGCACCAGATAGCAGCCACAAGACACCTAAATCTTTCAGAGAAAAGGAATTTATTGTTCTCTTATCAGAAGAAACGGAATTCTTCCTGCCTGGCTAAGAATCGAAGGCACCTTAGGATTCAGAGGAAGAAGCTGACACTGACCAGACAGAATCCTGTGTTTGAAGGGAATTTATGCATCATGTATGAGGTGTATGAATATGCAACAGGCTGTTGCTCTTAAGGGTTAATCCTTTGTTAACGGGTGTCCTTTTTTGGGCTCGTGCTACCCAGAAAGAGGTACCCGGACTGTCCATAACTCTTTGTTTCTATTGTCTCATATTGTCCTAATTCAAATTGTCCAAATTATTATTACTCTAATTGTATTACTATTTGTATAATCATTTTATTACTATTAAACTTTTAAAATTTTAAAAAGAAGTGATTGGCATTTTTCACAATGCACATGTACATGTGCACCCCAGCACAGGAGTCAGCAGTGCCCTGGGGCCAGCAGGGACATCCCTGTCCTGGGGACATCGGGCCCAGCATTGCTGGCCAGGCCTGGGAGGGAATTGTCCTGCTCTGCACTGGACTGGAGTGGCCTCACCTTGAGTATTGTGGTCACCAGAATATAAAGAAGATATTAAACTGTTGCAGAGTGTCCAAAGGAGGCTGCAGGGATGGCAGAAGTCCTCAAGGGTGTTAGGAAAATTAATCCACAAACGCCAGAGGTTTATGTCCAAAAAGGAGACAGAGGAGTCTTTTTTGGCTTTATTTAAAGAAAGGGAGAGGCCATGAGGCATTCCTCTGGGGTCTCTCCAATTTTTGGAGGACACAGCCTCCCTTTTTATCCCAATTTCCAGCCACATTTCCCTTCTCTCTTTTTCCCCCTTGGCTGAGGTACTTGAGAGGTTCAGACTTCCCAAAACACCTGATACCAAAGATTTCCCTCTAAGGTATAACCCTCCCTTTTAATGTTTAATTCTCATGGAATTTAGGGGTTTTTCTTCCCTGTTGTTTCTGTCACCTTTCAATGTCCAATTTAATTTAACAGCAAACGTAATGTTTATTTGTAAAAGCAAATATCATTTTCCATTCACCAATCAGTAGAATCCTTCCTGTTGTTTTTTTTATCTCCCAGTTCTGGTTTTATCTACCAGCAGACCCACAGCTTGCTTGGAAAGACAAATCTGTCATTCCTCTCCAGGGACAGGCACATGGGAGCAGCTGAGGGCCCTTGGTGTGTTCAGCTGGAGGGGACTGAGACCCATGGCAGCTACAGCTTTCTCAGGAGCGTGAGAGGAAGGCAAACACTCATCTCTCCTCTGTGGGATTATGAGAAACAACTGCTCTCATTGAAAATTTAAAAAGGTTTATTAAATCTTGACAAAAATACAACAAAAGGACTACATAAGGAAAAATTCACGGCGCTGGGAACTGCCCTCATGGATACCACATGGCTGGTTCATCTTCTAGATGGACGCTCAGTCTTTTATACCCCTGGGGGTTGCATCAGCCAGCCTTGCCCCTCCCAAAGTAAGGGACACATGTGCAGCTTCTTCTACCTGTCCCAGACAGCCCTGGCAACAACACAGAGAGGGGGGAAAGGGAACCATGGGGAGAACAGAGGACATCTAAACTACAATAACATCACTATACATCACTCAAGCTTCTCTTAATATTCACACAATATTCATCCCTTAACTGTGAGAGCCAATCCTCTCATTATCCCTCTGTAACAGGATGGGGACAGCACCCAGGGAATGCTGGAGAGCAGGGACATGGGGAGGGTCAGGCTGGAGATCAGGGAAAGGTTCTGCTTCCCCAGAGGTGCTGGCACTGCCCAGGCTCCCAGGGAATGGGCACAGCCCTGAGGCTGCCGGAGCTCCAGGAGGGTTTGGACACCAGGGATGGACAGGGGGGATTGCTGGGGGTCTGCAGGGACAGGGGTTGGACTGGATGAGCTTCCAACTCAGCATCTTCTGTGATTGTGTGGTCTCTTGGTCTCTGTCCTCTCAGACATCCACCCCCACAGACACCTCTAATTCTCATCCCAGCCTTTCCAGGCAACCAAGGGGGCTTCAACACTGAAAACTTTGCAGAATTCCCATGTAATAAATGGGAAGAAAATAGCAAGAAAGGGCAGCTAAGATCATCTGGCGTCTCCAAAGAACAACAGTACAAGGTGTTATTGCAAATGAGAATTGTGCCATAATGTTGGGGAGCAGTCCCTGCAGGGTTAAGGGTTGCATTCCATTACCATTCCCATTAAATCTTTGTTGTGGGATAAACCTGGCAAGGTGGGTGTCACCTGAACTGGTGCTGGTGGCACCTGAGCGCTGGGAGCTGGAGTGAAACCTCCACTTCCTGCATTTATTCATTAACATTCTTTCCTGTAGGCCACAAAGTAACTTTGAGAACAGCCAGATTTTAACTGTCATTAAAAAAAAAAGACAATAATGATCTTTCACATGAGATCAGGGCCCACACCTGCCTATGTTAGATCATTTAATTGCCTTTTCCACCTGCCTTTTGGAATGAAACTAATTAATGCTCTTTTCTTACATGGCTCAGGCTGATATTAAGGAGCTCAACATTCCCATTGATGACTAAAATTAAATAATCAGTCTGTAAAAAAGATATGATTAATTAATAAACTTTGAATAAAACAATTCAGTTTTGCTTTTAGAGAGCATTTTACAGTTGAATATTATAAGGGCAAAGGACACAATAGTACGTGCAATAAAATTGTGTTGAATTCCACTTCCTCATTTATCTTTCTCCCTCTCTTTTGTTCTCTTTGTAATAAAAAGATTATTTAATTTAATTAAAGTTAAGAAAAGTACCTAATTCAGGTAGGTAGGCTAGAGGTTCCTTCTCTTCCACTGTGAAATACCAGTGTGAAACCAGCACCAGTTGCCACCTTTCCTTTTCAGAAAAAGTTACCTGGCTTCTACCTGGCAGTTGCAAAACTTGCATTTATATTTCTGTGTGAGTAGGGTTTCTGAGTTATAATTTATTCAAGTTTATGAATCAGTTGTATCATTTAGAATCCTTATATTAAATGTAAGTGCATGGTGTTTGGCCTGTGCTGTTACCCTTGTTTTAAAACCCCACTAAAAGAAATTGGCTTCTCTCTTTTTGGGTAAAAATCTCTTATTTCCTTCCAGACTAGAAAGGGTCCCCTTGACTTTCAGATTGCTGCAATAGGCAGGGCTGCAGTCAGGTTTGTACCAGTTCTGTCACTCAGTAACATTTAAGCCTGTCAGCTGAGTACCATGTACAAATGCTAAATGTGATGGATTTGTTTTCAAAACATTTTTTAAAATAAGGAAAAGGTGGAGTGTGCTCTTCACTGAAGCTTCCCTGTGAATTTTAACACACTGTGGTGTAAATCTAAGAAGCTTTTGTGCCAAGGGTCTAAATAGAAGCTGGTGTGCTCAGTAAAGGTTGTTTGCCTTAAATGGACCAAAAAGAGTATGATGATAGATAGAGAAATGTGAGTTATATGTCTGTTTAATACATTTTCATATTCAGCTTGTGGCTTAGGAGTCACTACAGGACCCTTTCCCATTTGATCCATACCCCCATGACATCAGTAGGAGCACTGTTTTTATCAGACATATCTCTTAAAGCATTGACAACACTGGAAATAATAAAGCTTTTCTGATTTAGACTGTTACCTAAAGCATGTGACCACTTCAATCACAGTTTTAAGGCTAGAAATCAGTGGATAAGATGCAGAAAGACATTAGCAGATGAGAAGGATTGCAACCCATTTGAATTTCTGCTTATAATGTGTTTGCAACTTCTGGAACTGCTCTAATGTTCAGTGTGTATGCAATTACTTCTGACACTGAAGGGAGAAACTGCCCTTCATGAATTTTAATCCAATGGCCCTTTGGATTCTCCTCAGCAGCTTTTCGCTGTCTTTTGTTGTTAAGGCAATGCAGACATATTTGAGAAGTGGTATTCACAATACATTTTAAGAGAGTGTACTGCTTGAAAAGGTTACTGCAAAAGTTAATTTACATTTGGAAAGCTAAACAAAAAACAGTTAAAAACTCCCAACTTTTGCAAACTGTACGTGACATAAAAACATCTCACTTTTGGTGGAAGACTTATTGATCCACCATTGATTAATTTAAATGATAATGCTACCAAAAAATAACAATAAGCCAAATTTCCAATGTTTTATTGCTAAAATTGAATTCCTGGCTAGCAGGAAAGGACTTAGTGCTGTGGGTGAGACACTGTGGCTTAAATGACTGCTGTGAAGCTAACAGGTTGTGTGCCATGTTCTGCATCACTGAATGGGGCACTGTCTGAGATTTGGGGTTTTACCTCACTGTTCAGAAGAAAGAAACCCTCTAATTACTTGGGAACATAAATAGCTGTATGAGAAAAGCACTATGATCAATATGTTGTGCAAAAAAGAGATGTGTTTAGATAACCAAGACAATAAAAAATGTTTATTTCAGAATAGAGGGCAGAAAACTTTCAGATATGTTCTCTGAATTGTTCAGCAGTCCAGAGGACATCTTTCATTTATTGAGATATTTCTGCATGTATTGGTGCATCACAATGAAGCTCACAGTGTAGAATGAAACCCTTTGATATATTTGTTAGTGTAAAAGTGGTTGTGGGTAGTTTAGTGAGCTGCTCCTTAGCTATTACTCTGGACATAATTCCTGGAGATCTGGCACTGGATGTTTAATTTTCTGCAAAATACAGCACACAATTTACCTGGTGCTCTTTGGAAGAGTCTGTGCTACACCTTTAGCCTCAATCTGTATTTCATCAGCTGTTCCTTCAATGAGAACACAGATACTTTGAGGCTGACACATCCTATGTGACTGTGTTTAAAATGCTGTAAAACACCTGGCCACCACCAGCTTGACATTCTTGACAATAAACCTCATGTTTTTCATGCAGATCTTGGAGTCCTCAGAGTAAAACTCAAGCTAAAAAGAAAGAACATTGTGTTCATTAAAAATATTTTGGTCAGTCTCCAAAAAGACTCCATGAAGAAGATGTCTATTACTCTTTTTTTCTCTAGGCCTTTCTTTCTTGCTTTGCCAGTATCCATCAGATGAGACTGGATCAGTAAAATTCCAAATTCTGAATAGGCTGTTGTGACCACATAATGTCTGATGCATTGTGTGACAACACAGCCTAAATATCATCACCCATTTGGGGCCCAGTCTGATTCTTTGTGTGACAAAGATGAATTTCAAGTGCCATAAAGTTTATTAAACCAGACTGAAGGAAGTTTAGCAGACATAATCCTCTGTTTTTTCCCCCCACCAAAGTTTTACCAAGCCTGTTTTTCCTGCACAAATTCAGGAGCAAGCAGTTAACTCCCAGTGGTTTCAAAGCCATGGGAATTAAGCAGGTGCTTAAAGTTAATGAGGTACTTAATTGCTTTGTAGAACCAAGATGGACTGTTGCATTGCAGGTACAATGAGAAATTGTCCCTGATTTCCTTTCTGAGCAAGAAAATTTTAAAGAATCAAGATCTCAGTTGCAGGCCATCTTTTCACCATTTATGTGTAATTTCGTGTTTGAAAATTGTAATGTTCTGTTGCAATCTGGGTGGGTTCAGTTGCAGCATCATTAAAACCATTCAGGCTTGATACAAGGATTTGATAAATTTTCTAAATAGCATGACTGAAACCACAGAGAGCTGAGTAATGCCTGAGCAGTGCTTTAGCAAAATACAGTCAATGCCAAGTCACACAGACCAGAAAGTCCACAGCAGTGAGGTGAATGGATCACAGGAACAGACTTTCATCCTGACAGATGGGGCATATTGTCCCAGGGGAATGGACTGGGGAGAGGGAAAACACTGATGGCTTGAAACAGGAGTGTATTCTTGTTGGAAGGAGACATTTTTCACACAGGAGATAACTTTGCATATGGAAATGTTACACCAGATTTTAGTTCTCAATTGCACTGGTAAAAATCTGGTCTAGTTCTTGGCACACACGGTCACACCCTGGCTGGCCATGGCCTTTCCAGGTGAGACAGGAATCAAGGAACATTACCAGCATTGTTTTTTAGATCAGATACAAAGCAGGGGGAGTATTTATTTCTGTCAGAAAACAGTGTGGCTGTAGCTGTGGTTTGTCACTATGAAACAGCACAGCACTGAGAGGTAGTACAGAAATTCACCTTGGATCATTCATACTGCATTTGTGCTCTAAATCTTACCTTAATGGAAATTCGGTGCTGGGTTGGGCTGGGCCAAAGTTGATTTTCCTCATGGTAGCTGTTCCAGTGCTGTGATTTGGGAACAGAATGTTGGTACCACAGGGATTTTGCTGGGCAGGGCTTACAGAGAGCCAAGGAGTTTCCAGCTCCTCCAGCAAGGGGGCAGGGGCGGGTGTTATGGATGGATAATGAGATGTTTGGCTCTCTCAATTAAGGGATGAATATTGTGTGAATATTAAGAAAAGTTTTAGTGATGTATAGTTATGTCATTGTAGTTTAGATGGCCTCGAGTCAAGAGGAGACACAGCCAGGACAGGTGACCCCAACCACCCAGGGGACATTCCAGACCATGTGGCTTCATTCTCAGTATATGAAACAGGGTGGAAAAGGAAGGAAGGGCTGATGTTTGGAATGAATGTGTTTGTGTTCCTGAGGAACCATTCCATGGGCTGTGGCCCTGCTCTCCTGGGATGGCTGAGCACCTTCCTGCCCATGGGAAGCAGGGAATGAATTCCTTGTTTTGCTGTGCTTGTGTGCATGGCTTTTGCTTTGCTATTAGACTGTCCTTGTCTCAGCCCACGAGTTTTCTCACTTTGGCACTCCTGCCCCTCTCCCACACCCAGCGTGGGGGAAGTGAGTGTGGCAGGGAGGACTTGGGTGCTGGGGAGGTCAAACCAGGACAGTTGAACCACAAATGCTCTTTAATGACCACAGCCAATACCTGTTACATTTCCTCATCTATAAAGCAGAGCAATATTTACTCTTGCATGCTAATGTTTCTTGTGGCAACAAAGACTTCACTTCAAGAGGAAGAGAATTTTTTACTTTTGTGTCTCAGAGTAACTTTAAACTGTTTATGGTATTTCTGTTTAGAATAATTCCAGAGGTGTGTCTATTTATCTTCTGCATTAAAATTCAAGAAAAAGGTTTAGCTTTTGGCTTGCCTTGGGGGCTAAGCTGTGCAGCAGACATGCTTCTCTGAGATAATTTGTTTTCTAATTGCCATTCGTTTGCTGAAATACAATTAAAGTTATTGCTCTAATATTAACATCAACATCTTGATTGCCTTATCAGAATATGAATATGTATTTTTCTTACTCTGCTTGGAGACATCTTTCACTAACTTTCTCTGAACATGTAGCTCTTAATTAAAGAGAATTTTTAATTCAGATGTAACAGTACTTTTCCAACAAGTGTTGCCAGTTGGTTGGAGGGTCAGACCTTAAATTAGAGTCCAGACTTTCATCAGGCATCATCATAACACCAAGGCATGTGTTCACCTGGAATACCTGAGCCTTTGGATCAGCCCTCATAAATGATCCCATCTTCGTGCAATTGCCAGAATTTAGTGTGCAAGCAGGCAAATCTGAGGCAAACAGAGATTTCATTAAAACTGGAATATGGTAAGGAGCTGGGAAAGCTCTCAGCAGCCAGTCTGCATGAGGTATAAAGGGGCACTTGGGCCACGGGAGGAGAAGGAGAATCCTCAGCTCACTGAGCAGCAAGGAGGGAGCTCCTGAGCAGCTCCCCCACTGTGGGTCTGGGCTAGAGAACCACTCATGGGCTATAGCCAGACCAGAACTAACAAAAGAGAATGAGCACAGCTTTATTTTTAAAATGGTTTTTATACAATCCTTTACCTTGGCTTGCTTTTTTTTTTTTACCACTTCTTTACAAAGATGTTTAATGAACAGGATTCTTTCAATCAGTAAAAGCAGGAGAATGTTCCAAAATAGTTACATAAATGAACAGGCCACTTGGGACGACAAAAACCAGAGATATAGTGAAGAAGCAGTCCCATTTGGTGATGAAATTTTCTTTTTCACTCTAAGAGATCCTTTTTAAAATCTTTTTTTTCTCATTTAGTAATTTTCCTTTTATGATAGCATATCTATTTCCCATACCTCATTAGCTTCTGAGCACATATGAATATCCCACAGAGTAACATTGAAAATTATTTTTTTGAATATGATAGAAATGCAAAATTGAATCCTACTTTAAAAAAAATAATAATGAAATTGACATTTATGCTCTAGCGAATTGTTCTTGAAAATGAATTAAGTGTATAATAATCAGCAAAAAATTAATTTTTAATTTGTATCCTGCAGGGGTTAATTGATCCATGTTATAGAACTCGGTGTTTCAAAACTGAAATGTGATCTTTAGTGGGCTTCCAGCAGATCTCAGGTGGCAGGGATCAAGTGTGGGTTTGCTTTCTCTGGGGCAAATGTTGTTGCAGATTGTCACACTAAATGTGTCTGACAAGGAGGGTGACCAGCTGAGTAGAACCAGTTCTTTGGTTTTCCCCAGATTTCCTTTTTAATTTCAAACTCGCATGTAGTTTTAAATTCCTTTTCACACTGGCTTTTATACCTTAATGAGCCATTAATCAAAGTCACTCTGCAGATTAAGGTGTCCAGAAATTAGGACTCTGTTAAATACACTAACACATGTTTATGTGGGGATTTATTCCATGAATAGGAACTCATCAGAATTACTACACATTCAATAGCTGGATCAAGAATTTTGCTTTTTGGTGAAGTGTGGATTCAAGCAACAAAGAATTAACCTACAAATAAAATCCATGATATTTAAAAGATGCGCTGCCACATTAATAGTGTGGTATGGGTATGGATTTCCAAGCTCAAAATGCTGGGATTTAATATTAATAATATGAGTCTATCATAGCTGGCTTCAGCTGAGCTCTTATGAAAACAAGTCCATTTAGCAGTAGTGGTTGTTTTGGGGAAAAAAAAAACCAACAAACCCATGCTGATAGTCCTTGGAGAGATTTTTCAATTAAAAAACCACCCAAACTGCTAGAAATAATCTGCTGTGATGAAACTCTTAGGATCACTACATCTCCTTGTACGTGCAGCAATTGTGGATGTTTTTTATGAGTCCCACTATGATAAAACACATAACACTTGTTTAGAAGTGTACAAAGAAGTAAGTACAAGCCTTGTAGAGCATGCAAGCTCTTTCATGTTTCAAGGAACTCTCAGTGTTTCCTGCTATGCTGTCTCATGTTTGGAATTGCCTAAAGTGCCTTTTTAGTGCATAGATGCTGCATAAAAATCAGCTTGCCTCATTGATTTCAATGAGCAGTTCCAAGGTCAAATGTTACTCAGCTGTAAAATTATCTATTGCATTTTTTTACGAAGGGAAAGCATCTGAGTACCGAAGGACAAGATAATAGTCCATTTACTGAATACAAAGGAATGCCTTTTGTTTGTTCAGCACATCCTTACAACAGGGATGTGCCTTGCTTCTCAACTTCTGTTTATTGCATTGCAAACCTTGGGGTGATCACCAGTTGTGAACAGCACATCGTTAGAAACACGGGGCTGTGGAAATGGAGCTCTTGATATATCACAAGTGTATGCAGAATAATTAGAACTAGGAGATGGGAGGAAAGCTTAAGATTTCCTGAAAATTGCCTAAAACAAGAAATAAAATCAACCAACCAAAAAAAAGAGCCATTAAAACTAATGTGTGGCCAGGAGATAACGTTGTAAGTTGTTTTTTAGAGCATAGTCAGTGCATGTGGGGGAGACAGAGTGAACTCCTTTAATTCCACCTAGAGAAAACTGACATTTTCCAACAGGTCCTCTTTTTCAGGGGTATGTCTGAGCTGTTGCACTTTTACTTTTGAAAGTATTTTTCTTCAGAGGAGAAAGAATATAATTTTTTTTTTGTCAAAATGCTTTAGCACAAAGCAAAATTTCTTTCTTTGTTTAAATTTTAGCTTTACATTAGATTATTTTCACGAGGAAAATTCAGCCAGTCTTACAAGTACAGAAGTGATCCTTCATGCCCATGAGTTGAGACAGTAAAAGTTTTGGCAGAGCACACTCCCTCTTGAAGCCAAGCACTAATAGTCTGTGTGCAGGTGATGCTAGCAGGTAAGAAAGGAGTAAGTCCTTCTCCTGCCTCCTAGCTGGAGACTGTGCTGTTCAGAGAGTGAGACTGAGAGAGCAAAACCCCACTAGGCAGATCAGCAGGGGGGAGAGGAAGCTCCTCAAAGTCTAAAAAGTATTTTCCTGTAATGTACAACTCACCTGTTCCCAAGTCAGGAATGAGATCTTGCTTTCAACGGGAAAAACTCTTCGGTTTCATGTGCTCTTGCCTTCCCTCATTAAGGGATACTTGCCTTGCTCAATCTCTCTCATTAAATCCCAGTCAGAAGATTATGGTAATTTAAGGATTTTTTTTTGAGGAATCCTGATGAATTGGAGGTGTCCCAGCTCTGCAGTTGGTGCAGCCAGGCTCCAGCAGAGTCTGCCTGAGCAAGGCTGGGCTCAAATCACTGCAGCCTCCCCCGTACAGAGCTGTGGTCAACATCTGATAATGGAACTAAACCACTCAGATTCAGCTGCTCAGCGTCCTTTCCTGGTGAAAACTCCCAGCTTGCTTCTAATAGGAACCTCCATTTCCATTACTTATTTCCCTTAGTTATCCAGCTAGATTGGCCACAGAAATTCAATAGCAGTTGCGGATGCTCTGTGCACACAGAGACATCCCCATCTTCGAGATGAGGCACTGAGATACCCATTTTCATGTGAGCAATTACTCGCTCACCTGGTGACTGTAAAAATGCTTCCAAATAAACTGTAACATATTCCCTGCTATTGCACCACTAGTTCCCACAGGGCCCCACAGATAACACAGATGTGGCAGGATAACTGGCATTCTTTTATAATGTAGTAAAATAAATTGTGTTTTTATAGGATGGCCTTAATGTACAGTAACACAAAATTCTTCAGAGAGGCATCAACAGTAAACTGGAGTTAAAAGGAAAATTTTACAGAGGAGTTGCTGAGGTTGTTGAGTTTTCAGGGGATGATGAGGTGTGTGACTGAACTACCAATATGAGTTAAGACAAGTGAAAGAGTAACTGAAAATTATGAAGCATCTTAGCTAAACTGAATGATTTTCATGCCCTTATTTCTGTGATTAAGATTTTATCCATTAGCATACAATTTGTCAGCCTAGGCAGACCTAATAGAAGAATAGTTACAGCTCTGTATGCTCAGTAAGATGTGGAGAATGGATTATATAATTCATCTAGCTCCTTCTTGACAACAGTTTAACATTTATTACAGTGGTCTGCACCACAATATTTCTGTCTTGACATTCAAGTTATGACTTCCGTAATTTTATCATAATTGTTCTTAACTCTTTCTCTGAGAAGAAATCAGCAGTACCCAATCAGAGCAGAGGTGAGCTAGGGAGAGAGAACTTTTATCAGCTTGTCTGATTGTTAGCAATAATATTATTTTTCTTTTTTCTGTAACTTTATCATGTTAATGTACTTTGAGCAGCACAGCAAAATCAACTGCAGTAAGGAGTGTGTTGCCTCAGCAGAGGAAGACATCCTCGAGCAGTCTGAGTGCTGGAAAGCTCACCAGTAATTTTGCTCAGACTCCCAACCCAAAAGAATGTCAAATTATAACCTTTAAAAGCGAATATTTCTTAGGCTTCAGTGGAAGAGGAACTGAAAGTTTGAAAACAACTTCCAAATGGAAACTTGGAAATGCTGTTCTTGCTTAGTTATGCAATGTTGTTACCTGCTTCTAATAGTGCCTCTTAGGAAACACCAGAGCTCCCCATTTATCTACAAAGTGTTTTTATTCATCATTAATGCCATTGTCAGAGGTGTCCCAGCTCAAGGAGCAGGTGCATACCACTGTGAGGAACATATAAGAAATTTCCACACAGGAAATTGCCCAGTTTGAGCAGTTTGAAATGCACTTCTGGGAGAAAGAATGTGATTTTGATAGTGGCTTACTCTTGTTCCTTTGGAGGTCTTCTGGGTTTTGATTGGTTATTTTATTAAACCTTTTCAAGTAGTTGAGTCTTTAGATGAAGAGTTGTCCTTCATAACTTTCAGTTACTAACATTACTATTATCATTTGAAGAAAGGGTTGTTTTTACAGTTAAATCAATATGCCAGGAAGATCAGAACATAGTGAGGGCCCTAATGGCTGCAAAGATTTGGAAGTGGTTTTAATGAACACTCAGCAGGCAAGAAAATGCTCTTTTATGTTCACTCCAAACAAAAATATACAAGCTGAAGAGAAAAAAACAGGCTGTGGCCAACCTTATTATATGAGAAGTGGCTGTGAAATTATTTATTTCATCTAAACTAAATAAGGCCAATTATTGGCTCTTCATATAAAACACAAGGGAAGTTTCCAGAGGGCTTATGAGGCAAGAACATCATTTGATGGAGAATTACAGAGTCAGCTTGCAATTAAATCATAGAATATTCCAAGCTGGAGGGGGCCCACAAGGATCACCCAAGTCCAGCTCCTGTCCCTGCACAGGACACCCCAAAAATTCCATCATGTGCTTTGTCATGCTTTTAAAAAGAAGCTATTATTTTTCTCAGAGATAAAGTTCAAGCTGTACCCAAAACCTCAGGGGTTGAGATCCTCTTTTATGTTGTTGTATGTATTTCTATAGTGTCATATAATACATTTGGTGTATAACTTAATACTATATTGCTCACATGCTATCACTATATTGCCATGTTCACAGATATTTACCCAAGTTTAGAAAATTAGTAAGTGCTTTTACACTGAAAAAATTTCTCCAGCTGCCATAGTGAATCAGGTGAAAACACAGTTGAAAATATCCACCATATTCCCAGGAATCCTTTGTTTAGCTCTGTGAAGAGTCCAAAAGTATGGAAAACCATCTCTGTGGTTTTCCACACTTTTCTGAAAATAATTTCTGTAATTTCAGGGTTTTTTTTTTCCCTCCCACTTTCTGTGTGCCCTCTAAGAATCTGAGTGTCTGGCAGGCTGGTGTGTCAGGAATGGTTGCACTCAGAATGTGCCTTCCTCCATTTAACCCTCTGAGAAGTCCCAGCTGATTTAAATGATTTAGTGTCTCACACCCAGAGGGAAATGAGATGGAGAACATGATGGAGCAGAGGCTCTGGTGCTGGGCAGCTGGCTGTGGGAAGGGGCACAGGGGGGTCAGAGGAGCAGAAAGGACTGGGAAGTACCTCAGACACAAGTTCAAGCCCCATAAATTGGAAGGTGATTTCAAGTCCCTGCTCTGCTCTGTGCTGTGTCCCTGTGTGCTTCATCTCTCTGCCTGTAAACTGGCTGTGATAGCATTTCCCTTCCCAGGGGCTTACTGGGAGAACAGCTTCATTAAAAAGCACCAGCAACTCCCAGATATTGCAATAGATGCACAAAGAGCAGCAGCATGAAGCTGGTGTCATCTCTGGGCTTAGCAAAGCAAACACACAGGTGTTTCAGGTGGGATCTTGTGGTTGGTTTTCTTTTTCCCTAGCAGAAATGGGAAGCTTTTCAACAAAAATAAACACATGAACATGGAAAAGAAGTTCTCAAACTAAAGTAAGAAAAAAAAAATCTGACTGGTTTGGAAAGCCTAAACAAACACTGTAACATCTGTTTCCTGAGTTATTGATGGAGTCTGTCCTCAGGCTCATGTCTGCCTTCAACATCTTCCAAAGCTTTCTATCTTCTGTGTGGCTTCAGAAGTCAGAAAACAACTGGCTAGCTGTCTTTCTGGAAAAATAAAAGTATTCCTCTTAACTTCAAGCTTGTATGTGGCTTAACTGTGAAGCAGCCAGTGAGAAAGGTTTGATAATGTTCAAACTGCTAACCAAGTGCTAAAATTACTTGTCTTATTTATTAGCACTGTAATAACCTTCCCATGCCTCCATTCTCTACAGCACGAGGAAGATTTCAAATACTCTTACTTTAAATGGCAGAGGCTAAACCTGAGCATTTATCAGTGGAGAAATAGGTGCCCAATGCTTTCAGTATTATTGCCTAGGAATAAGCAGGCAAAAAGACTTACTGCTCAGGGTCTGCTGTGAACACATCAACTAACCAATTATGCTTCTCACTGAGATATTTTATTTACACTGATCTTTTAAATATCTGCCTATCACTTTCTAAAGTGTGTTTATCTCTGCCTGACAACATCTTACCCACAATGTTCTGCCCCACTCAGGTGATTTCCCACCTGCAGAGCTGCCCCAGCCTGGGCCAGCACAGGAGGGACCTGGAGCTGCTCAGAGAGCCCAGAGGAGGCTCCAGGAGGAGCAGAGGGATGGAGCAGCTCTGCTGGGAGGAAAGGCTGGCACAGCTGGCATTGTTCAGCCTGGAGAGGAGAAGATCCAGGGTGACCGAATTGTGGAACTGCAGGGCCTGAAGAGAGACTAAAGAAGGATGGAGAGAGACAATTTCCATGGGCCTGGAGGGCAGAACAAGAGGGAATGGCTTCCCACTGACAGAGAATGAGGTTTGATAGGATCTTAGGAAGGAATTGTTCCCTGGCAGGGTGGGCAGGCCCTGGCACAGGGTGCCCAGAGCAGCTGGGGCTGCCCCTGGATCCCTGGCAGTGCCCAAGGCCAGGCTGGACACTGGGGCTGGGAGCACCTGGGACAGTGGGAGGTGTCCCTGCCATGGAATGAGATGATCTTTAAGATCCCTATCAACTCAGGTCATTCTATGATTCGATAATTTTAATGATCTGGGTGTTTTGCTGGCCCATTGCTGGATCCAGACATGGATCCCAAGGAGCAAAAAGGAGAAATGTGACCCTCATCTTTCCTTCTCTCCAAAAGTGAGAGGAGAAGTGGATCAAGCTTGGACTGGTGTGGATTCTTGGTCTTCCAGTCTTTCTGTAGGAGACCAGATAAATCTGTCCTAAATTCAATACAATCCAAAATTTCGATGCTAAAGATTCTTAGCTAAGCTCTAAGTCTGCATTATCTGACATTCAGTGTGTCAGATTTTCTAGCAGTGATGTTCTCTAGTGACTTTTGGATTTCTGAAATATTTAGTAGGCAAGGTTTACAGCAAACACAGGTAAGAATATGGAAACACTTCCTAAAGGCTAATTTTGATCAGCACTGAATTTTTGGAAAAGGTGAAAAAAACTGGATGGAATTCCAAGATATGATCTCATATTTCCTTGTGTGTCCCAATGGCTCCTTGTGGCAGATGCACAGCCCAATCTGATTATATTGAATACTACTTATGTTATCTGTCAGCTGCTTCATGCTTCTCAGTGCACTGAGCCTGGTGACAGGATAAAAATATTTTCCTATAATGGCAAAAGAGAGAATTGCAGTCATTTGGAAGCTGCAGACTGTTCCTTCAGCAAAAAGATTGGATGCTCAATTTAATTGGTTGTGCTTCACTAGAAAAAACATAGTGCACTCATTAAAACATCAAAACTCTAACTTCCAAGATATCTGCTCCTTTTTTGAATTACAGCATGAGTAGAATATGAGATTTGAAAATATTTCATCATGATTATACTTTTGTAACCACCATTTATAATTTGCAGACAATCTGTGGGGGACAGGGAAGCTCTGGGTATTATTGATTTACACTGTTGAGATCAATGTAATAAGCATATTTGCATTTATAAAATAGATGGAATAGTTATTTCTTCTCCCTGAAGTCCTAAATCTATGTGAAGCTTGTTTTCTTTGCTTCTTTTTTTTCGCTCTTTATTACAAAAATAGAAAAAAAAATCAAAATAAAATACTAAAAAATGCACAAAGCCTCATCTTCCACTGCTCCAGTGGTTCTGTGGGCAAGGGACACCACACAGGTATTTCATTTCAGCAGTGTAGTCACATCCTCTGTAGGACAATATCCCAGAGTGTTATATGACAAGCCATAAAATATTACAAAGACAATGACTGTAGTGGGGGAGGGAAGATTATTTAGAGAAGCAAAGGCTTCATTTTGTTTTCCAAAGCATTCTGTCATGCAGTAAATTCAATATCAGAGGCATGAGTTTCCTCTGGCAGTGCCCTCACACCCCACAGAAGGGGACAAGTGCTTTTCTAGCAGGGACACCAGCCAAGGAGCCATTGCTGGAACGAGCATACAGAGCTTTTCCCCGTTCATTTTTCATTTTTAATACAGCCCAGTTTGAATATTATGGTCTCTGTTTGCTCTTCCCCCTTGGATTCCATGGAGTGCTGTTTGTGTGCAAGGCTGTGCTCAGCTTTAACAAAGAGCTTGGCTGTGTCTGACCAGGGCCCTGCAGAGGAGCTGGGAGGGCGCAGAAGTTTGTAGCTAAGCTGCCTTTGGATAATCGTGGTTTGGAACCCTGAATATCCTCCCCTGGTCAGATTTTTGGCTCCCAATTACTTTGCCTCCTAGCACGTTTTGGAACCTTGGTTGGAAGGGCTGCTGTGTAATTACAGGTTTGGGGTAGCTCTAGGAGTTGCTGTGACTTAGTGTTCTCTCTGTTTTTTGTGGCTCTTCTGATTTAGTTCCTCACACCTGAGGAATTCTAAAGGCTATTTGCAATGTTCAGAGAATGAAGAATAAGAAATCAGTGAGATGCTTTATCTGCCCAGATTTTTTGTTTTACTCCATCACCTTGCCTTCTTCCCATTTTCCATGCTTTATAGCATCCAGCTGGATACAAAGTGCATCTGACTATGTATTATTAATCACATTGCAAATTAATTTTGCAAGGGAGACTGGCAATAATCACAAATACATGCACACACATGCACCACAACTTACAGCTCCTCTCTCTCAATGTGCAGCAATTTAGAGAAATTGTAGAATCGTTCTTTGTAATAAGGTTCCATTGAAGAGTCCAAAATTAATGAGATTCTTTTGTTGCTCTTTATTGTAAGAAGTTAATTTAGAAGTTAGCAATGAGTAGAAGATGCTTAAGTAATTCTTTCCAGCCCCGTGTCATTTCACTTTGTGTTGTGTGATGTGCCTTCATTCAGCTTTGAGTAATCACTCTGCCAGAAATTGTCCTGTCATCTTGTACATCCTAAGAAATTGTGTCACCTCTGCAAATTTTAACTCCTGGCTGTTCATAGGATTCAGCATTTCTTCTGAGTTCTATTGTGAGAGTTAGGGAACTCTAATTGCTAAACTAGAAATTTAAATACTGCCAGGAACTTGCAAAGATCCTCCATACAGGAGTGAATTTCACCAGACTCTCTCCTAGGATATTGATGTAGGGGTCCTTATAATTATTTCCTCAAGTAGTTTCATCTGTGCAGCTCTCTGAGAGTCTTACCTGACCCAGTGCCATTTTATATGGAATTCTGGGACAGCTCTCTGCTCACTCTAAAGCCGTGTCAATCTTCAGGTACTGTTATTTCTTGATCCTCCTTTATATGAAACTGATTCCCTTTGATATCTCTCTGGCATTTTTAATACAATTTTATTTTCTTTTAGTGTCATCCCCTGGCAAAACAATTTATTTTGTGTTCTGTATGTCTTTTCCCTGCTACAGTACTCCTCCAAGCCCTTGTAAACCTCTTTTCTTTTCTTATACATATTCTAAACCCCATTTCAAAAACAATTCCAGCCTATTCCCTTTTCTTTCATCATTGTTACAGTCTTTTAACTTCATTTAATCTTATGTACCCCTCTGTTTGTGAGTGTTTTAGCTCAAGCTTTGATTGTTTTTTGCATTTAGAGATTTTATTACAGTGCTTGCTGCTGGAGTCCTGCTATGTACTACCCTCTAGGACATAGCATTAATGTTCAGAAACAATTTTTCTTCTGCATCTTCTTCCTTCATTTCTTTATCCAATTTCCTTTTATCCAACACTTACATGACTTTTCTAAATCTCCAGTTCAATATCCTCACTTAGAAATCTTCTACTTTTAAAATAAAAAATGAAAATAATGGGGCCATTTTTAACCAGTAGTTTCATCACGTCTGGCTTTCTGCCAAATTTCATTGATTCTCTTTTAATTTTTCTTCTTTATTACATGGTGTGCAAAGTGTAGTTCTACTGCAATGCCATATTTTAGTGATTCCTTCCTCTTCAGTATTTATATCAAAGTGACTGAAAAGTGTGGTCATTAACTTTCATGTTTGGTCCTATGTCTTTTTCAAACCATTGGGTCTTCCTGCCAATTTTTTCCTTCATTACTATTAATTCTGTATTATATCTGTATCTCCCCAATGCAAAAAAATGCTAAACATTTCCTGATGTACCTTTCCAAAAGAAACTTTCTCCCTTGCATCTCACAGGTTTGGGATTTAACATCCGATTTGGACAGCACTGTTCCCAGCAGAGCACAGCACCGGGCTCCTCATTCCAGGTGTGAAGGCAACGCTATGGCAGCTGCGTTTTTGGCTGGATCACTGTCAGCAATAAGATTTTTTAGAGTCAGTAAAAGAAAAAAAACTGGCCCAGTGTCTTGAAAACTTCGTGATACAAGTGTGAGAGTCACTCAGCTAATGCATGTGCACTCAGTGCATGGTGAAATGTCCAGCCATGCAGGGTTGAAATTGGGAATGTTGAATCTCTGATTGTGTTTTGATAACTTAAAGCCTTCAAGTGGTGATGTTGAGACTGAACTGTATTTCTTATGTGTTCTATAACAAAAGTTGTGTCAGATTTCAGTGCTGAATCTTGCCTTAAGGTCTTTCATCGAGATGGATTGAAAATTGAGGAATTATTCTCTTGGGAGCCTCTTTAAACAATGGTGAGTTTGTAGGTGTGCAAGAGAGTTTTGATGGCAGATCAGAGGTGTGGCAGTGAAGGTGTCCAAGGCCAGGCTGGATGGGGTTTGGAGCAACCTGGCCTAAGGGGAGGTGACCCTGCCCATGGCAGGGCTGGAATGGGGGGAGATTGAAGGTCCCTTCCAACCCAACCCAGGGTTTCTGATTCAATCATCCAACAAACACTTCTGGGAATTTTGCATTTGGTCAGGGGCTGCCTGACATCTCCCCTACTGAACAGTTTCTCTTATTTTTGAATGTTTTTGCCGCCACTTTAAAGAGCAAATAGGCCAAGAGGATAAGTTCCATGTGCAGAGTTTTAAGAGATTAAACGATGTATGTACCTGCATGTTCTGCAAACTGACCCCCAGGGAACTGGAGATTTGCTTAACCCCTTGCTTTATGTGAAGCTTTCCAAACACAGCAGGTTATTGTAGGAAAGACACATTTCATCATTATAAAGTCTATCCAGGAGATTACAAACTCTAAAACAAAGCCTCTTCATTAAAAAAAAAATTCGCTGTGGGAAACTAACAGGGAATAAAGAACACTTCTTGAGAAAGGAAAATAAAGGCAAATCTGAAATTGTCTCTCATCCCAATTAATAGTGGGTTGTGATACAATCTAGAAAATAAATATATTTCAAAACAAAATACTCTTGAAAAATAAAATGATGTTAATAGGCTGGCAATAAATGAAAAGAAAATGCAGGATACCTACATGCATTTTGGGTTTAGGTGACATGATGCCCCATTAAAGACCATAAGCAAACCATGCATTCATTTCAAATTCTCAAGGTTAATAAATAAA
>NW_005054519.1:202102-206217 GCF_000277835.1 Geospiza fortis
TTTTATACATTAACTACTCTCAATTTCATTGACAAATTGATGTAACTCTTCAGTGAAGTTACAGGAATTATGATTCCAAAAGTCAAAGTTTGAAAGGCATGGCAGCCTGTTTCTTGTTAAATCCTGCTTTTTAAATTACAGGGGGAAATCATCTGCCCTATTTCTCAGCTGCTGTGGAGGAACTGCTGTTGGAGCATGAGCATTTTAGAGGGTGGTAATTGCTCCTGCATACAGAATACATCTCCTGAGCTCTGTGTCTTGCAGAAGAATGCAAGAAAGTATAATGGGCATTTTACTGATGCCTGCAAAGGCACTGAGATGTGCTCTTGTCAAGGGGAATCATTTTTTCAGGCGATTGCTCAAATAGAGATGAATTCCAGCAGGATCCCACATTCAATGAGCCCATGTCAGATCTCTGTGGAAGGACTAACCAGGGTTGTGGTGGAATGATTCCTGTAAATTTGAATAGGGTCAACCCAAAGGGCTATTTAGATCTTAATTCTTTCTTCTTGTTTTTTTTTTTCTTTTTCTCTTAGAATTCCTTAGACTGGAGGCCTGAGACAATCAGGGACTAAAAGTGACACTGAAGAGTGACCAAATAGTAGTTCTTGCAACACTTGCCCCAAAAAGGTTTATTTTTATAGCTATGAAATATTTAGGTCTTGATCTCAAGCTTGTTCACAGCACATCTAGCATGCAAACTTTACTTTCCTGGTAGCCTTACTGTGTTGTAGGCATGCATAATTAGCAATAATTATCAGCTGCAGGTGATAGTCGGGTCTAGCAGTTGAGGTGCAGCTTCTTAAACTGCACCTCAGGATGTGTTCACCCTTAGGACAGGTTTCAAGCAGCCCCAAGAGAGGGAGGAAGGGGGAAAATAATGATCCTAACAGTGAGAGAGGAAGCTGCAGGAGCCAAGCCCTGGTGGTGGAGGTGGGGAAGTCTTGGGTTTGTTGTTGCTGAAATGGCTCCTGAGGTATTAAAAGTCTTTTTTCCCAGCCCTGTGCTTGAAGAAGTTGGGATTCCTCAGCTCTGGTTCTCAAGGTTGTTTATTTTTCTCTTATCTGTTACATTCTTCCTGTGACCTGCTGAGATCTGTCCAGCAGCTTGGGTTGTGGCACACTGACTGGCCTCGGGGCAGAGTTATCTTTTAATACTAAAATCTATGTATACTTTATTTACAATACTTTTCCACTACCTATCACCTATGTTAGACAGTCTGTCTCTACTCTAAACCAATCCAGAAGTGCCAACATCACACAGAAGCAGGAGAAAGACAGACCACACCCAGATTCCTCCACCTTGCCCCCTGAACCCCCATTCTAAAACCCCAAAATTCTACTTTTTCACCCTGTAATAAATTCACTATCATTCTACTCAAACTTGTGGCTTGTAAATCTTCACACAAAGCTGGTAATTGTTTCCATGGGTTAAAATCAAAGGCACAGGTGTGTTTGACTCCGTGCCAAGGTCTCTGAGCCCCCTGCCAGGGTCTGGAGTCCTCCAGGGCAGCCAGAGGAATGTCCTGGGTTCTGCAGGGAAGCTGAAGGAGCAGAGATCCAGAGGCTGGCAGAGGAGCAGCCCGAGGCTGGAGCCCTCCTTTGGCTTGCTGCTGGAAGCAGAAAGAGCCAGTGATGTCCCATATCCCTGATCCAGAAGGTGTTGCCATAGTAATGTGCTGGAGGAAGCCTGATATGCAGATTGGAGATGAGCTGTAGGATAGAATCTATCAATGGCGAGCCATGAAAACAAACAAACTGAAAATCCAGCCTGGCCTCTGTCTGTGAGTGCACATGGGCTGCTGTGGTTGTGTGGATGTCACCCTGCACCCTGGCGGCACAGGAGGGGTGAGGAAATGGACCCAGCCTGGGGGAACTCGCTGCCCTTGCCTTGGCAGCGCCAGGAACAGCCCCAGCTGTCACAGCTGTCCCCTCCCTTGGGCTCTCTGCCACCAGCCCAGTATCCCCCAGCCCACTTCTCCCCTATTTCACTCAGGGTTTACCTTTGGAAAGCAGTGATGCCCCTCCTTGCCACGGAGAATTTTTACTGCACCCTTTATCCCAATCAACTCCTCCATTTTTCACAGGCTTTCTCACTTTTTCTAAATTCATTTTTCCTACTGATTGACTCCCTCCTTCCTCTCCAACTAATCTTGTTTCATTTTTTTCCTTCACTGTGAGGAAGACATTGCCAAAACGTCACCTCTAATCTTGTTTCCCATTTCTAGCATGTAATTTATTAATCCTCTCTCTCACTTTTTTCCCCTTTTATTGAGCAGTCTACATGCTAATACAGCTCAAGTTTTATTTTCAGATTGTCAAATAAATAATTTCCCAAGCCTTAAGAGTAGGGGAAAAATAAGAGCTTTGAAATAATGATCAACCCTGTCTTTTGCCGAGGCATTTGCTTTTAGATCTATACAAATCACCTTCTTCTGGGATAATATAGCTGTCCCATATTAGATAAATTAATTATTGGGTGGGGTATTTAAGAAGCTAAGGTGAAAATCCAGCCTTTGTCTGATTGATAAAGGCCAACTACTTAGAACCTTCACATGGATATAACTCTGGTCTCTTAAATATGATATTCCTCCCCCCATTCTTTAACTCTGTGTTGTTGGGTGTTATTGGGAGAGGCTTTTTCATTTTTTTTCTGTTTCTTATTTTGATTTCAGTAAGAGTTCTCCTTGGCATCTTGCATTGGTACACTGATAACCTGCTTTTGGCTCTTGTGAACACTTGCACTGGATCTCTAAGTCAAAATGAAAGAGAGAACTGTCATTCCTTTTCTCAGCAGACATGAATGACCACTAAACACAAGCACAGCTTGGTCCTGCTGTCAGGCCTGCTTTAAAGTGCAATATTATATTTACTGATAGATTTTTTACCATTGCTGTGTTCTGTGACCGTGGTCACAGGGGTCTGAGGATGAGGGAAGAGACGAGGATCTGACTCCATGTTTCAGAAGGCTTGATTTATTATTTTATTATATAAATTCTATTAAAACTATACTAAAAGAATAGAAGAAAGGATTTAATCAGAAGGCTAGCTAAGAATAGAAAAAGAAGGAATGAATAACAAAGGCTTGTGGCTCAGACAGAGAGCTTGATTGGCCTGTGATTGGCCATAAATTAGAAACAACCACACAAGACCAATCACAGATGCACCTGTTGCATTCCACAGCAGCAGATAATCATTGTTTACATTTTGTTCCTGAGGCCTCTCAGCTTCTCAGAGAAAAATTCCTAAGGAAAGGATTTTTCATAAAACATGTCTGTGACAGTGTTCAATGGGAAAAGGATCTTTACTTCCCACTGTGCTGTCCTCTCAGAGCCTCAGATGTTGTGCATGCCCTTCTCATTTTGTGTGCTGTGCCACATGTGAGCTCACATTTCCCTTACTCAGGTAGGTGTTCTGCTCACTGGAACCTCTCTCTCACTCACTCATGTTCCTTGCACTGATTCAGTGCCCAGGTAAGCACAGAACGAAGCAGCAGTGACAGGAGCCACAGAGGTGCACTGTGGTGCTCAGTCAGCACTCAGGAGAGGAGCAGGGGAAGCTTCATGTTCTGTGCACAGCCTGTTTATGGCACACAAGGCCTTTGAATGATGCCTCCCTTGGCTGTGCACGTGTCAGGTGAAATACCCAGCCTGGACCTCCCAGCTCACTCAGTTTTGTGCCTCACTGCTTGGTGTCTGCAATATTTGTCAAACATTCTCAAAAATAAACTGTTAATGATTTGGTGAAAATCCAAATGATTTAGAGCTCCCTGATGAATGCAGGGTTTAGTTTACAATTGTGTGGCTAAAATGGCAATGTCTCTTTGTAGCTCTGCTGTAGGTGTCTAACAAGGTACAGTTCAGGCCACATTTCACTCCTTGGAGTCTCCAAGTGGCAGTGCCAGCTCACAGCCAAGCCTGGTGGATCTGTCAGATCTTTGTCACCCCAGTGGGCTGCAAGCCTGAGTGCCCTGCTCAGAGCTGCAGCTTGCACTAGACAGCAGGGCACTCAGGAATTAAGCACTAATTATTGAAGTCTTTCTGCCTTCCCAAAGTCATTTGTGTTTTTCATCCCACATGTGGGCAGAGATGCTGTGTGAAATTTGCAGACTCAACA